>NW_017097390.1:2897-11579 GCF_001412225.1 Nicrophorus vespilloides | reverse complement strand
TTAGCTCCTCCCAAGATTCCACCAATAATACCCTTCTTTCCATCCTCGGAGACGACTTCAGATTCTTTCACATTACCGTTGACACCTTCCTTGACACCGTCCACGACATCACCGACTGCATTGCCCAAACCGTCGACGATGTTCGTGACTCCGCCCAACGCTCCGCCCACTACATCGTTGGCTACATTTGTCACGCCTGCCAAACCCTTGCCGACTCCCTCGCCGATCTCTTCTACGCCATCCTTGACCCCGTCCACTAAGCTACCAACTCCATTGACTGCACCTTTGACTCCGCCGACAAGGCCGTCGATGAGACGACTTTGGGCCTAAATTACATCAGATTATTCACAATAAATTATACTATAATCATTATTTTCTTTATATTTACCTGAGACGCCACCAACAAGATGAAGAATAAAGCGAACTTGGACATGGTAGATTGAACCGTAGATCTAGTCTGACTTCTGCCTTCTTGCTTCGACTATTTATAGGTGCCATCGAAAACATTAGCAATTTAGAACACTTTTTTTTCTAATTTTTTAATGAGCAACACCTTCTTATCGCTCGCATAGATATTGTCTAAATAATTAGATACACATATTTTGTTAACAAGTACATTTCAAATATTCACACCTTCGGATTTACAAAATTAAAAATCTAGTCAACCGTGTATTTGGTGACATCTATACAGAAAAGACGGGGCTGATATATCCGCCGCTCGTCCGTAAATAGCTAAAATTTAATATTCCATCGCCGGATTAGCAAATTAGCAATTCCATAACTGTATATTCAATAAGCGGGAATATGTATCTGTTAATTTGCAATGTAAAATTCAAGCTTAAATTAAATCTTATCAGTGTTTCGTTTCAATTAACAATATTTCTTATATTCGTTTGGACTGCTTCGCAGTTTGGTTCATCCATTCTTTTAATCATCATTGACAAAACCTTCTACAATAAAATCATCTGGTTGCCATGACAATCAATTGTCGGTTAAAAAAATAACAAGTATATGACTAATTGATTCTTTTGTTTCAGATGACGTGATGAATTTGGTAAGTCGATTTGTACTTAATTTGTACTTAATAATTTCGTAGTAATTGGAAGTCCAGTATTGATGCAAGATTTTTTAAAAACAAGATTTTTGTTCCAATTTTTACTAGATTCAAATCTACTGTCAATTACTATGTTATTAACTTTATTTGATGTTGTTCACTTTAATCTTAACTCCTTTAATCAAGTCGTATGTTATAAGAAATGTGGACGTCGTTGGCGGTATCACAGGCGGAGATAAAGACGGATCGAAGGGCTTGATTGGAGGAGTTTTGGATGGGACCAAGAACGTCGTCGGCGGTGTCGTGGGCGGAGCCAAGGACGTTGTCGGCGGTGTCGTGGGCGGAGCCAAAGACGTTGTCGGCGGTGTCGTGGGCGAAGCCAAGGACGTTGTAGGCGGTGTCACGAATGTTACCGGTAGCGTCGTGGGCGGAGTCAAGGACATCGTTGCTGAAAGCGCAGATACGCTCAATAAAATCGTTGTCAACTTGTCAAACGCATTGACAAACATCACCAGCACCTTCAATCTCAACTTGACGAATCAGATCAAGGAACTGCTGAAGAACAGAAATGTTATCGAAATCTTGAAGAAACTGTCATCGTCACATCTACTGAGCAAGATGTTCCCAATTACCGCAATAATTGTGAAATTATTGAATGCATTGATTTCGTCCGTTGTGGAAATCATTTCCACTATTGCCAGACTGATAAAATCAGTGTACGATAAAGTGAGTAAATTATTCACCGACATTGTAACACGCAATGTCATCAACGTAGTCTATCGCGTATTTCAAATTACGCGTTAGGACGTGTCAAAAAATGTAGAGGATTTGTTTTCAAATCACTATTATTTTTGTGCACGCAACTGCAAAATATGCCACCAAACAACCCAATTTTGCAATCCGAAGGTCACAAAAAACAAATTATACTACTTAACAATACTTAAATCACCAATTAAAAAGTAACGAGATATTTAATCATTTCTTATAAGATAAATATTTAAGTACCAAAACCATTACTTAAAATAGATAATACAGCTTAAAGTAAGTATAGATATTATAATTACTTAATTTGCATACATATATAAATCACAATTAAGAACTGAGATTATATTGCTTAGTCACCATGACAACGGTGCAATATTTTTTTTTAACAAAATATAATCGTTGCGCAATTATCTTAAAGCCGCCAGTCAAACCTCCGATAAATGTTTATTTATGATTACAAATATTGATGATAATTTCGCATACTTTTTTTTTTAATTAAATTCAATTATTACTCAACGTTACACAAAATAACATCTAGAATAAAACTATTTCAAAATAGCCAAACAATGACTTTTCTTTATTTATGTTTCGTTTTTTTTTTTGTGCAACCGCAAAAATTTGCATCGCTGTCAAATTCCCAGCTTATTTACTTGAGACGTAACACATCTAATCGTTAAATAATGACATTATAAACGTCATTTTTGACAGTTTAATAACCTAACAAAGACTTATTTTCAAATAATGACATTATAAACGTCAATTCTTGGAAGCTGTCAAATTTGACGGAAGTCACGATGACATTTTGATTTAGCGCCGCTGAATGTAGTAGATAACGATAAGTAACAGCGAAAAGTAATAAACACGAAAAATATATGAATTTCAGCGTATCTTTTGAAACGATGTATAAAAATGTGCGAATTTTTCTCACCTTTGAAGTCTGATTTTCAGTTGGTAGTGTGTGTAAAATCACAAATATTGCACCACCGTTGTGTTTGTTGTTGTTTCAACTTTTAACCGTCAGTTAAATCGTTCGTTAAATGCACAAACAGTCGACGTGAAAAACGTGTAAAATATATAATAAAAATAAATTTAAGATATTTTTTATTTACAGATAATTAAACTAAAAGTTGAACGATTTGTATAATTTCCATAAAAAAAAAATCAACTTTTTTAAAAAAAAGTTTTAAAAGAGTTAAGAATGAAGGTAAGAACAGAGAAAGATACAATAATTAACAGCAGTTTTGGATAAAAACCTGGTAAAAGTTATAACAAAAATATAAAAAATTATAAAAGTTGTGACAATTTTTGTATAGAAAAAAAATCAACTTGTTTAGGAGAGTTAAGAATAATGTTAACAACGAAGTAAAAGTCTATAATTGAGAACAGATTTGGACAAAAACCTCGTAAAAGTTGGAACAAAAGAATGTAAAAGTTGAGACGATATTTACATAAAAATTTGTTAAAGTTGTGACATTTCTTATAGAAACATACGTCTTGATGAAAAGAGTTAAGATTGATTAAGATAAAGTTAATTACATAGTAATTGACAGTGGATTTGAATCTAGTAAAAATTGGAACAAAAATATTGTTTTTAATAAAATCGTAAGAGTTGAGACGAAAATTTTATGTAAATATTTGTAAAAGTTGTAACAAAATTTCCATAAAAAAATCAACTTTAAAAAAAAAAGAGTTAAGAATGAAGGTAAGAACAGAGAAAGTTACAATAATTAACAGCAGTTTTGGATAAAAACCTGGTAAAAGTTGTAACAAAAATATAAAAAATTATAAAAGTTGTGACAATTTTTTTTATAGAAAAAAATCAACTTGTTTATTAGAGTTAAGAATAATGTTAAGAACAGAGTAAACGTCTATAATTGATAACAGATTTGGACAAAACCCTTGTAAAAATTGGAACAAAAGAATGTAAAAGTTGAGACAATGTTTACATAAAAATTTATAAAAGTTGTGACATTTCTTATAGAAACATATGACTTGATTAAAAGAGTTAAGATTAAAGTTAACAACATAAAATAAAGTTAATAACATAGAAAATGACAATAATTAACAATTTAAATCGTAAAAGTTGAGACGAAAATTTTATGTAAATAATTGTAAAATTTCCATATAAAACAATCAACTTTTTTTAAAAAGAGTTAAGAATGAAGGAAAGAACAGAGAAAGTTACAATAATTAACAGCAGTTTTGGATAAAAACCTCGTAAAAGTTGGAACAAAAAATGTAAAAGTTGAGACGATATTTACATAAAAAATTGTAAAAGTTGCGACATTTCTTATAGAAACATACGACTTGATCAAAAGAGTTAAGATTAAAGTTAAAAACATCAAATAAAGTTAATAACATAGAAAATGACAATAATTAACAATTTAAATCGTAAAAGTTGAGATGAAAATTTTATGTAAATAATTGTAAAATTTCCATATAAAAAAATCAACTTTTTTTAAAAAAGAGTTAAGAATGAAGGTAAGAACAGAGAAAGTTACAAAAATTAACAGCAGTTTTGGATAAAAACCTCGTAAAAGTTGGAACAAAAAATTGTAAAAGTTGTGACATTTCTTATAACATACGACTTGATTAAAGGAGTTAAGATTAAAGTGAACAACATCAAATAAAGTTAATAACATAGTAATTGACAGTAGATTTGAATCTAGTAAAAATTGGAACAAAAATCTTGTTTTTAAAAAATCGTAAAAGTTGAGACGAACATTTTGTGTAAATAATTGTAAAAGTTCAAAATTTCCATATAAAAAAATCATTTTTTTTTTAAATGAGTTAAAAAAAAACCTCGTAAAAGTTGTAACGAAAATATTATTTTAAAAAGATCATAAAAGTTGAGACAAAAGTTAATAATAAAATTTGTTTCACATAATACTCAGAAGTTCTAAAAGTTGAGAATAAAAAAATTGCACTTGACCCTAAATGCAGTAAGTACACAAAATTGATATTATTACATTTCCAAGTGTATGCAGCGTCATTTCACCGAGGTTACCGTGTACTAATTAAAGGTAGATAATATTAATTGGTCGTTTTTTGTTGCTCAAAAATAAAAATAACAACGCTGCAGTTGGTAAATAAGTCATTTTTGTTCGCTCGTGTTTTGTTCCACCATGGCCTGCCTGATCCTCTTCCTCGCTGCATCGATATCTCAGGCAAGTGACACTCACTCACCGGAACTCGCAAAATCTTATCGCCTCGACATTCAGATCTGCGGATTGTCCACCGAACTCTTCCCGCAGAACGAAACGATCGTGCTGCCACCTCAAGTGAAGGCGTTCGCGAACGCCCTCGCCAACACCATCGAAGCCCTCGCCACGTATCCGTTCCGCTCTTCGGCGGAGATCTTCGGCGTCATCTTTCGCTTCGTCGGCAACTACCTGAACTCGACGCTCGAGTTCAAGTACACGTGGATCTTCAAGTATGCGGATGCAATCGGCGGACGCGTCTTCAACATGACCAGTTCCTGGGCTCCGGCAGTTCTGCGCGGATTCCTGCTCGTCTTCATACCGAATTTGGACGAGATCGGCGGAAATCTTGGCGACGCGATCTTGAAATTGACGACGACCATCAACAATCCGTTGAGCGCAGTTCCAGGTAAAAGCCATCAAACGATTACAGAAGAAACAACATTATTACGAACGCATCATCTTTCTTTCTTTCAAGGTTACAATTTCGTCAACGGACTATTCGGAAGCAAAAATCCGAAACCCGGAGTCGCTACGCAGAAGCCAAAAGTTACCACCAAAAAACCTGAAGGTCCTGTAGAAAATCCCGGAGTTACGACAGAGAAAACCGGCATTCTTGGATGGCTCGGTTAATCAAGAATATAAAATGAAAAGAGAAATGCGCAAATATCCGCAAATAAATGACAAATGATTCGATACGTTTTTTTTTTTTTACCAAAATCCACTTGCATCAATACTGGACTTCCAATTACTACGAAATTATTAAGTACAAATTAAGTACAAATCGACTTACCAAATTCATCACGTCATCTGAAACAAAAGAATCAATTAGTCATATACTTGTTATTTTTTTAACCGACAATTGATTGTCATGGCAACCAGATGATTTTATTGTAGAAGGTTTTGTCAATGATGATTGAAAGAATGGATGAACCAAACTGCGAAGCAGTCCAAACGAATATAAGAAATATTGTTAATTGAAACCAAGCACTGATAAGATTTAATTTAAGTTTGAATTTTACATTGCAAATTAACAGATACATATTCCCGCTTATTGAATATTCAATTTTGGAATTGCTAATTTGCTAATCCGGCGGTGGAATATTAATTTTTAGCTATTTACGGACGAGCGGCGGATATATCCGCCCCGTCTTTTCTGTATAGATGTTACCAAATACACGGTTGACTAGATTTTTAATTTTGTAAATGCGAAGGTGTGAATATTTGAAATGTACTTGTTAACAAAATATGTGTATCTTATTATTTTAGACAATACTATGCGAGCGATAAGAAGGTGTTGCTCATTAAAAAATTAGAAAAAAAAGTGTTCTAAATTTCTAATGTTTTCGATGGCACCTATAAATAGTCGAAGCAAGAAGGCAGAAGTCAGACTAGATCTACTGTTCAATCTACCATGTCCAAGTTCGCTTTATTCTTCATCTTGTTGGTGGCGTCTCAGGTAAATATAAAGAAAATAATGATTATAGTATAATTTATTGTGAATAATCTGATGTAATTTAGGCCCAAAGTCGTCTCATCGACGGCCTTGTCGGCGGAGTCAAAGGTGCAGTCAATGGAGTTGGTAGCTTAGTGAACGGGGTCAAGGATGGCGTAGAAAATGTAGCCAACGATGTAGTGGGCGGAGCGTTGGGCGGAGTCACGAACATCGTCGACGGTTTGGGCAATGCAGTCGGTGATGTCGTGGATGGTGTCAAGGAAGGTGTCAACGGTAATGTGAAAGAATCTGAAGTCGTCTCGGAGGATGGAAAGAAGGGTATTATTGGTGGAATCTTGGGAGGAGCTAAGGACGTCGTTGGCGGTGTCACGGATGGAGCCAAGGACGTCGTTGGCGGTGTCGTGGGCGGAGCCAAAGACGTTGTCGGCGGTGTCGTGGGCGGAGCCAAGGACGTTGTAGGCGGTGTCACGAATGTTACCGGTAGCGTCGTGGGCGGAGTCAAGGACATCGTTGCTGAAAGCGCAGATACGCTCAATAAAATCGTTGGCAACTTGTCAAACGCATTGACAAACATCACCAGCACCTTCAATCTCAACTTGACGAATCAGATCAAAGAACTGCTGAAGAACGGAAATGTTATCGAAATCTTGAAGAAACTATCACCGTCACATCTACTGAGCAAGATGTTCCCAATTACCGCCATAATTGTGAAATTATTGAATACATTAATTGCGTCCGTTATGGATATCATTTCCACTATTATCAGACTGATAACATTATTATTCGGTAGAGTGAGTTATCTATTCACCATCATTGCAAAACGCATCGATTTATAAATTCTCTCAATTTGTCTTTTTCTGGTTTAGGGTATAAATTAATATCGTAAATTACAATTGTGAAACTTGGAAACTTTTATCGTTATAAAATAAAAATTCGTTAAATTTTTATAATTCTTCTGTAGAATTCACTATAAACATTTAAAATGCAAATACTAACAATTTCGATGAAGTTTTTGTTAAAATGTATGTAAATTATCACTAAAAAGTCTTGTTGTTATAGAAGATTGCTATGGGATTTATATGAAAATTTGATAGCAATTAAATATTGCTCTTTGTTTCTCTATGAATAGTTATGACAATTATATATCAAAAATTATGCATGCATCTTGCTGCAATCCTTATCATTTCGTACAGTTTACAAAACAAAATTAAATATTTTATTTGGTAAATGCAAATTCGAAGATAGTGACGAAAATTTTAGTTTAAAATAGTCGAAGTAAAATGGAAAATGTGTGGAAAAAGTAGGAATGCCCTTCATTAAATAATTCCAGAAATTCTCCTCGATTCGAACATTTGTAAAACCGAATTGTGCACGTTTCAAATTTATTAGCAAATCAATTTTATTGTGTAAAAACATAATTTGAAACGCTGCACAATTTTGCAACAAAACGATTTCAATAATTAACAATTATGTTAAATAATTGCAATACATATTACATTCCCGAAATAATCAGCTTTCATATGCATCGTTTCATTCTATCTTTTATAGTTTTCGAGAACACCAATAAAATGTGAAAACACTGCTTTTTACTACGAATTAATACGAAATTATATAATGAAAAATGAAAAATCAACTTACCAAATTCATCACGTCATCTGAAACAAAAGAGTTGGAATCGTGAAACATCTGAGTCCGCAAAGGGTTAATTGATCAGTTTTTAATTGAAATAAGTTATATGAAATGTTGTTCGTTCAATTTTGAATGATTCATGAATTTTGTGAATATCTGTAATGTGGTTGTTAACAAAATATGTTTATAATAATTATTTACATATTATCTGTGCGAGTGATAAGAAGACGTTGCTCATTGCCAAAAATTAGTAAAAAAAAGTGTTCTAAATTGCTAATGTTTTTTGGATGGCACCTATAAATAGTCGAAGCAAGAAGGCAGAAGTCAGACTAGATCTACTGTTCAATCTACCATGTCCAAGTTCGCTTTCTTCTTCATCTTGTTGGTGGCGTCTCAGGTAAATATAAAGAAAAATAATTATTATAGTATAATTTATTGTGAATAATCTGATGTAATTTAGGCCCAAAGTAGTCTCATCGGCGGCCTTGTTGGAGGAGTCAAAGGTGCAGTCAAAGGAGTTGGTAGCTTAGTGGACGGGGTCAAAGATGGCGTAGAAGAGATCGGCGAGGGAGTCGGCA
>NW_017097390.1:0-2888 GCF_001412225.1 Nicrophorus vespilloides | reverse complement strand
TAGTGGGCGGAGCGTTGGGCGGAGTCACGAACATCGTCGACGGTTTGGGCAATGCAGTCGGTGATGTCGTGGACGGTGTCAAGGAGGATATTGACGGTGTCTTGAGAAGAGTTAAGGACTTCGTTGGCGGTGTCCTAGACGGATCGAAGACCCTGAAAGGAGGATATCTTGAAGGAAGATTGAATCTCGAGAGGAATATCATTTTTACCTTGTCGTCTGGAAGAAAACAAATCATCAGGTCTTTCAAAGACACCCAAAAAAAGCTGATCGAAGGACTGAAGATGGACGTTAGAAAGGGCCTCCCAATTACGCTAACACTTTGTAAATTTTTGAAGACATTGATTGCGGGCGTTGAGAACATCATTTCCACTATTGTCTTCCAGATAACATCCGTATTCAATAGTGTGACTGATAATATCATCGACATTGAACATTGAAAAACACATCGATTTATAAATTCTGTCAATTTGTCTTTTTCTAGTTTAGGGTAAAAATTATAATATCGCAAATTGTACAAATGTGAAACATGTTTTTCTTAATTGAAATTAAAAGAAAAAAAATCAAATAAATCTACTGTCTATTTAGCAATCGTCGCTTAATCAATAAACTTTGAGTAATTTAAAAAAAAAACACCTGCAGGTTACCATTATCCTTATTACTTCAATCTTAATGCGTGCATCTATGAACAGTCATAAAGTAATTCGGCTAATGAAAACTTTTATCGTCATAAAATAAAAAAATCGTTAAATTTTTGTAATTCTTCTGTAGAATTCACTATAAACATTTAATGTAATTTATCAATAAAAAGTCTTATGAAATTTCTAAGGGATTTTCATGCTTTATATTTGGTAACAATGAAACAATGTTATTTGTTTCTATCTTCATGCCTTGTGTTTATCTCTCAACTTTTCGCTCATATTTTTGGTAAATGCATAGACTTTATAGCATATTGAATGAATCCTTAGACCAATTCAAAGCCGAAAAACTCATTGCTGAGGTAATGAAGAACATCAAGGACGCATATGGGATAATGCTCTAAAATTTAGAGTCTAAATTGATATTGATAAATTAATCTCAAAAGATAACACAAAAATATTCATTTTAGTTCAAGCTTTTATGTGGTAGATGTGTAATTGTGGAAAAACTAGAAAAGGGAAGATTGGGTGGAGCCAAACACTGGGCGGAGTCATGGATGTTGTTAAAGGTGGAGTTCTTGTTGCAAGGGGAGGAGCCAAATATAAGTAATCAGTGGTAGATAAGAAGAAAATAGTAGCAAGGGGTGGATTGGGTGGAGCCAAACACTGGGCATCTATGACATGTTGTCAAAGGTGGAGTTGTTATTGCAAGGGGAGGAGTCAAATATAAGTTAGCAGATGGGAGATCATTTCATCATTACAATGTAATTTTTTGGTTTTCAGTTTTCATCTTTGTAAGTGGTAATTGTGGAAAAATTAGAAAAGGGTAGATTGGGTGGAGCCAAACACTGGGCGAAGTCATGGACATTGTCAAAGGTGGAGTTGTTGTTGCAAGGGGAGGAGTCAAATACAAGTAATCAGATGGGAGATCATTTCATCATTACAATGACTAAAATATGACATTTTTAATGACTAAAATATGACTCATATTAAAATAATAATTGCGACTCTTATCGTTTGCTCGTTACCACAAATTTAAAAAATATTATTATTTTTTAATTGATAAACTACCAATTAAATAACACACGCTCCTATATAAATAACGTCGAAATAATATAGGTTTAATTCAAACTGAAGTATCATCATGTACAAGTTCACTATATTCTTGATTTTATTGGCTGCGTCTCAGGTAAAAAAAAGTATTGATAAGAAAGAAGTTATTTAGTATAAGTAATCTGGAAGTGATAATCATGATTCTTCTCGACACTGTTTGTTGTCAACGAAATTTCTTATAAAATAGATTGTATGTGAAAAGGACGTTAAAACAAATCGATTGAACTGTTCAAATTTAGGTGGAAAACACTTCCAGCAGCCCTCTTGATAATATCAAGGATGGAATTTCCGCAAATAACGCTGTTCAGACGAAAAGCATGGAGGTGAGAGGAAACGAACGTGAGAGCAATTCTTATTTGTAAATAATTTTACTTTGAATTTAGGACCTAAATGGTGCTCTTAAGAATACGTTTAATGATGTCAGTGATATTACATTCCAATTCTATACATTAGTCAAAAGTACATCTGAAGAAGAGTTCTCAATGTCTGGAGTCAAGAAAGTTGTAGGATTTGCCAAAGAATATCGCAAAAAGTTAATAGGTAAATTGAAAAATCGTTATAATGAAATTGTTAATATTATCAAATCAACTATTGTGAAACTATAATTTTATAAGATTTCTGTATATTGTGAACGCAAATAAATCTATATAGCCTATTAGTTGTGACGAAATGCTGTAAAATTCGGATAAAATACGATTTCAATAAAATGATCATGCAACATTAAGAATTGTGTTTTTTGTTTCTTCGAATTAGTCTCCGACAAAATCAATAAAATGTGAAAACACTGCTTTTTTTAACGTTTTTCCAAATTTAAACACGAATTATAGCCAAACCGATGAAACCACAACAATAAAATGTGTAAAATGTTTTCAATTTCTTCAACTTTGGTCGTAAAATATTNCCAAATGTATGANANCATAGCAATAATTGAATACTCGTTACATTCGCTAAATATTCAACTTTTACATGCATGTTTTGGATACATTCTATCTAATGTAGTTTTTGACAAAATCATTGAATACTCGTTACATTCCCCAAACATTCACTTTCATATGCATCTTTGGATCCATTCTATCTTTTATAGTTTCCGAGAAAATCAATAAAATGTAAAACACTGCTTTTTTAACGTTTTTCAAATTT
>NW_017097389.1:0-1811 GCF_001412225.1 Nicrophorus vespilloides | reverse complement strand
TATATATTTTATTTGATTCTCAAGCTAAGACGGAATTATTCATGCTGCTTCTGCGAAACATTCTGGATCCAAAGTATGGAATGTTCAAAGAATATGAAGAGACAACGAGCATATAGTTCTTGGAAGATTCTTTCGAGGATGAAATGATGTAATTCCTGATCGGCTTGATATGCGAACTCGCCATTTACAATTTCACCATTTTTGATATTCCATTCCCATTGGTCCTCTATAAGAAGCTACTGAAAGAGCATGTTAATCTTTTCGACGTCAAATCTCTTTCCCTAACAATCGCCAACTCGCTGCAATCGCTGTTGGTCTACCAAGAAGACGATTTGGAAGAAGTGTTGAGTTTGACATTTGAAATCAGCAGAGACGTATACGGGGTTGAGAGATCTATACCATTGAAATCTGAAAGCGATACACCTGTGACCTAAATAAGTAAATGTTCATTAACAATATTTTACTGTACATAACTTTCCTCAATTTTCAGATATGAGTACGTCGAACTATATGTTGATTATCTGTTAAATAAATCAGTTAAAGATATAAAGGATTTATGAAAGTCTGCGATGGAAGGGTTTTAGAACTGTTTCATTTCATTTCAAATTCTTATATCTTAACCGGAAGTGATCGAATTCCAATCCAAGGAATGAAAGCATTAAAGGTATGCTGCTATATTTACTGGATAAATTTTGTTCATATACTACTAGTTTATTTTTTTGCAGATTATTTTTCAACAAATGTTTACCAGTTACTGGAATTTCTACACAATCATCTGTAGATTACCGAAGTCGAACATGTCAGGTGGTGGTTCACTTAACGAGCTGCACATCTGAGTAGACATAGTACTCAAAAGATATTCCTCCTTAACAGGCAATTTAGACTTGTCCTTCTGGATAATCTCATTCGGTAGATTGGAGGCTGCGTCTTCTGGAACCTCGGTCAACAGGGGTATGGAAATTGATTCTGTGAACGGTTTCTTGTCTTTTCGGTCCAAGCTCCGCTTCGGACTTCCACTACCGGTATTGGTCACAATTTCAACTCCAAATCTCCAAATCTCTAGAAGCAACTCCAAATCTGAACTGGCCATCAAGGCGATTTGCTGCTGCGAAACTGTTTGAGAAATGTTGGGATCCGTTATAGTGATTGCATCTAACTTACTTGTCTTCTTGCGTTTACTTAGAGTGAAATAAATATTTTCAACAACATCTTCTGGATTCTTCTGTTCATTTTTAGAAGCGCGTGCCGATGTCTTCATTTGTTTTATCTCGTTTAATATTTCCTCCTTTTCTGGTTCTTCTTCTTCGTCTCGTTTTTCATTTTCGAGAACCAGAACGGTTTCACTTATTTTGGATTTACTTTTCTCAGTATCTTCTTTCATTGTTTTCTCAATAGTATTTGTCTCTACTTTGCTATCTTTCTTTACTTTCACATAGGCGCCTTTAGAAAGGCGATTGCTCTTTTCTGCTTTATTAGGAAGATCATCTTGCAGATCATGTTTGCCGGATTCAACTTTCGAAGATTTTTTCGACTTTTCTACTTCCGGTTTATCTTTAGTTTGAGACTCTAAATGTTTTTTTCGCCTCTTTGATTCATCGAATACAGTATCTGCAGATTCCAAAGCAGCTTCAAAGTTTAACTTTTTCACATTTTTAGCTTTATTCTTTTTAGGTTTTACTTCTTCTTGTGCGTCTATATTTTTAATATCTTTCAAACCACTACTTTTCTTTTTCACCTCCTTTTGTTTACCTATAATTTTTTCCTCAAAGATGGTTTTCACTTTCTTTTTACCGGATTTACCTTCAATTATA
>NW_017097388.1:0-52442 GCF_001412225.1 Nicrophorus vespilloides | reverse complement strand
GAACATCAAAATTCCAACATTATCAAAATCTCGAGATTTTCAAAATTCAGACACCCACAGTATGAAAAACCCGAGAACATCAAAATTCCAACATTATCAAAATCTCGAGATTTTCAAAATTCAGACAGTATGAAAAACCCGTCAACATCAAAATCTCGACATTTTCAAAATTCAGACAGCATCAAAATCCCGACAGTATCTTTTATTATTTGGTATAAACCTAAAACAAGCACTTACTACGTGTTTAACAAAAGAGAACGATATTCTCTAAATAATAGAGTAAAACCTGTGTTTTGTACTTACACTAAATTAAAACTATCAAATTAATTAACCATTAGACTCATTAAGATTTACAGTCGGGATTTTCAGTATCGGGATTATGGTTGTCGGGATTTTCACTATGTTGGAAGTTGAAATGTCGGGAATTTGATCGTCGGTATTTTAGATGATGGGACACATTTATATTCAATTTTTATTATATAGATTTGGTAATTTCTCAAATTTGTTTGTTTTATTTCAAATGTATGAGCAATTCGTATCTGTACGCATCCAGATTTGTCAGGTGAATTTCCCGATGCGACCATTCGCAATTGTATTTGTAAATAGACGATTTGCGCAAACAAGAACCGATGCGGACACCCAAATACGGGTCTCCTCTGCAACAAGGCTCTGGAGTGTGTGTGTATATATGTGTGTTTGCGAACTTCCTCCTATCAAAGCCGCATTAATCATTGTGCTCTCATTTCAGTGACTTGGCCACCGCTTCGAACAATCGTCCCTCGTCTCCAATTCAACCAGAATCCCGAATCAGTTCCAACAATCAGGTCCTTAACACATGAACAACTATTACTTGTCATCATTTGGTCAAATCTCAGATACAATTTATTTAGAAAAAAAAGTGTTTACACTGTTGTAAGTTTCAGTTAACCTGCATTATCTGTAATTCATCTGTGGGGTACAGAAGTTTGCGCAAACTGAGAGAAGTTAAGAAACTTTGCAACGATCGATCTCATTCAACAATTACTATATTCTTTTCGTATCGGAAATTTGAATACAAGCGAGAAAAATTGAGCTACGATTTCAATTAAAAGTGTGATAACTTTATAAATACGTGGAATATTATTTTCCTTCAATTGGTCAAATCTCAAATACATTTTCATAAAAAAAAACTGTTTGCAGTGTTCTGTACTGTCTGAAATTCATCTCTGGAGTACAGAAATTTGCGCAAACTGAGAGAAGTTACAAAACTTTGCAACGATCGGTCTCATTAGACAATTAAATTATTCATTTTGTATCGGAAATTTGAATAAGAGCAAGAAAAATTGAGCTAGGATTTCAATTAAAAGTGTGTTAACTTTACATATACATGAAATATTACTTTCCAGAAATTGGTGAAATCTCAGATACAATTTCTTTAAGAAAAAAACTGTTTATACTGTTGTAAGTTTCAGTTGACCTGCATTATCTGAAATTCATCTCTGGAGAGGAGAATTTTGAGCAAACTGAGAGAAGTTACATAACTTTGCAACGATCGATCTCTTTAGACAATTAAATTATTCTTTTTGTATCGGAAATTTGAATAAGAGCGAGAAAAAATGAGCTAGGATTTCAATGAAAAGTGTGTTAACTTTACAAATACGTGGAATATTACATTTCATCAATTGGTCAAATCTCAGATACAATTTCTTAAAAAATAACTGTTTACACTGTTGTAAGTTTCAGTTGACCTGCACTATCTGAAATTCATCTTTGGAGTAAAGAACTTTGCGCAAACTGAGAGAAGTTACGAAACTTTGCAACGATCGATCTCTTTAGACAATTAATATATTCATTTTGTATAGGAAATTTCAATAAAAGCGAGAAAAATTGAGCTAGGATTTCAATTAAAATTGTGTTAACTTTACAAATACGTTGAATATTACTTTCCAGAAATTGGTGAAATCTCAGATACAATTTCTTTAAGAAAAACTGTTTATACTGTTGTAAGTTTCAGTTGACGTGCACTATCTAAAATTCATCTCTGGAGTAAAGAACTTTGTGCAAACTGAGAGAAGTTACGAAACTTTGCAACGATCGATCTCTTTACACAATTAAATTATTCTTTTTGTATCGGAAATTTGAATAAGAACGAGAAAAATTGAGTTAGGATTTCAATTAAAAGTGTGTTAACTTTACATATACGTGAAATATTACTATCCATCAATTGGTCAAATCTTGAATACAATTTATATAGAAAATAAAGGATTTACATGGATCTAAATAGTAATTTTCGGGTGACCTGCACAATCTGAAATAAACCTCTAGAGAGGAAAACTTTGCGAAAACTGAGGAAACTTACGAATCTTTGCAACGATCATTCAATATTTAATAATTTCGTATCAGAAATTTTGTATAATAGAGAGAGAGAAATGCAAAAGGTTTCAAAGATTTCAATTAAAATTGTGTTAACTTTACAAATACGCGGAATATTGTTTAATTTAAACATGTCCACCGGCTGAAAACCGAGAATTCCGCAACGAATTCGTACGAATTTATCACCGTCGAGGATCGAGGAAATAAAAAAAAACAACGAGAGAGGTTCGTTTAAATTTTTCGGTGTAGAATAAATTCGTCCTCGCATTTTTTTCCCTTCTACTATTTTTCTTTTCGAACGTTAACTTCCAGGCTCCTGTTTATTTATTTTTTTTTACTGTGTGTGTGTTCCTGAAGACTTATTTCTCTTTTCCTCTTCCATCTTTCGCTTATTTCCCTTCTCTTTCGCTCTCCTTTTTTTGTTTTGTTTTGTGTTGTTGCTCCTTTACTTTCCTTTACTGCCTCTGCCGTAAAACAATAGAATTACTAAATTAAAGACGACGGCCCCGCGGGTCAAATCCTGGCACACTGAACTTATTTTTCTTTTCCTGTTTTTCCTTCTTCTCTTTTTTTTTGTAGAGACTTTTCCGTTCCACACTAACGTTCATTGCAATTTAAAGAATAAATATATCTATGTGTATACATTTATACGGCAAGAGGACTCTTCTTTGCCTTCCACCCAATTTATTTGATGGTGAATAATTGAGAAAGCGTTTAAATAATATACTAGGAAGGTCATATTTCTGCTCGAAGGAATGGTTTCAGTTGCAGACGCCAATGAATACTCATAGAATAAAGTATTGAAATAACGTTCATTACTTTACTATATAATTCACTCATAAATTTGTTTATAGTAATTCAGCAAATAATTCTTATTTCTTTAACTACTTATACGAAGACATTTATATTTATAATGTATATATGAAGGCAGCAAATGTTATTACAAAAATAATAAATAAACAAGTTGATAACCCAACTATAGGAGGAATTAATACTACAATGATCTATGAGTTCCCATAAAATACTAACGATACTTAACAGAAGTTAAGTATAATCATTGGAAAGACTACAGTTTTATCTTTAATATGAATTATCAATTATTTATTTAGCATTCGTGGTTGTCGAGTAATTAAATAAAAGGTGAAGACACTTTTCTTCAAGCTGTCAAATTTGACAGATAATAACAGATAAAATAATTGGAATTGTCTCAATTTTATGTTGAATATACGATTTTATATTCTGAAATTTCTTTGAGTTTGTAACAGTTTTAAACATGACAGAAACTACTAAGTGAAATAATGTTAAGTCTTCTTCTATACTACAGTTAGTCAAAATTGTACACGCTTTCTTGAGAAATTGAAGAAAATTATATTCCGCACTGATCGAAGCCGCACTGTGCGAGATACTAGTTGTATTTTTTTTGTAACAAATTGATTGGCAAATTGATATTAGCTATGTGGCTAGCGGCGGATATATCCGCCTTATCCTTTACACTTGTTCTAAGAACTTGTTTATAGATTGTTGAGTGCTGAATTTCATAGATATTGGATTTGTCAATAATAATACAATATTATTATATAATTTTCAGGATAATTTTATAATTATTTTTTTAATAATATTGAAAGCAAAAGTGTACAATGCTGTGATTCAATATAACTAAATTGTTCGTGCGAAGTAGAATTGAGTTGTAACTGTATCACGTATATGACAAATACCGGAGATATGTTAATCAAGCGCAGCTTTCATGTGAATTTCAGCTGTCGCGTGTAACGCAATAAAAATGATGAAACAGAATGTACAGAAAAAATATGTATGTGTGTATATATAGAATAAAACAACAAGTAAAAGCGTAATCGAGAAACACAAAAGCGAACATACATCACAAACACAAACGTATATACACGTCGGATTGACGGCTAATGTAATCATTAACACCTAAATATAGCCGAAAATTGAAAGTCCCATAAATAAATTGGTTTTAGGGATCGGAGATCTGGAAGGAAGGCACGCGACTCCCGGCGCCAACTCAATTCCAGAAATTAATGTCACTTCCGATAAGATATTCAAGGAGAAACGAACTCACCGAACGAAAAAAAAAACAAAGAGAATAGAAAAAACAAGAAAAAGGAGAGAAGAGAAGAAAGGAAATGGAGAAATAGAAGGAATGAGAAAGATGGAAGAAAAGTTACGTTATATCGAAATTACACTTCTTTCATTGGTAAATATGATGAATCGTTTGAATTCGAGTGTTAAAATGGATTTGGCTAAAAGTATAACAAAATTATTTTGATTGACCTTGGAAATTTTCTTGTTTAGTTTCTTACTATTTCCAAATCATTTTAATTGAATTCAAACTAAATGTTATTTAACTAAATTATTAATAATTGAAGTAAAACTTACTAAACAAATGTAGTAGAATAAAACACAAAATGAGAAGAGAAGAAACAAACTGGAAAAACAAAAGGAATAAGGAAAATGGGAGAAATATTCGAGTCATAACGTATTAATAAGTTTCGAAATTACACTTCTTTCAGTGTTAAATATGAAAATTCAACTGAATTCGAGTGTTAAATCTTAATATTTCTAAATCGATTCAATTGAATTTAACTAGTTTTTACTTAATAAAATTATTTACAATTGATGTAAAATTTACTAAAAAATATAGAAGAAATATAGAGGAGTCAAAAAATTGAAGGAATAAGTGAAATGGAAGAAAATTTCCATGCAATTCGCTTCGAAATTACACTTCTTTCAGTGTTAAATATGAAGATTCGACTGAATTCGAGTGTTAAAATGGAATTGGCTAAAATTGAATTTTTGTTGATTAGTTTCTTACTATTTCCAAATCGTTTCAATTAAATTTACACTAAGTTTTATTGAACAAAATTCTTTCTAATTTATGTAAAACTTACTAAAAAGTATAGAGGAACTATAGAGGAGTAGAAAAAATGAAGGAATAAGAAAAGTGAAGAAAAGTTCAAAACATTAAGTTACAATTCGTTTCAAAATTACACTTTTTTCTGTGTTAAATTTGATAAAAGTAGAACAAAATACTTTTTATTAACATTGGAAATTTTTCTCGAAAAGTTTATTATTATTTCCAAATCGTTTCTATTAAATTTACACTAATTTTTACTTAACAAAATTATATCCAATTATTGTAAAACTTACTAAAAACTATAGAGGAATAGAAAAATTGAAGGAATAAGAAAAGTTTAAGAAAAGTTCAAAGCATTACGTTACAATTCGCTTCGAAATTACACTTTTTTCAGTGTTAAATATGATAAATCGACTGAATTCGAGTGTTAAAATGGAATTGGCTAAAAGTAGAACAAAATTGTTTCTATTGAGTTTTGAAATTTTCTCACAGAGTTTATTACTATTTCCAAATCGTTTCAATTGAATTTAAACCAATTTTTACTTAACAAAATTATTTATAATCAAATTAAAACTAATTAAACAAAATATGCCAGAAGAAACAAACTGGAAGAATTGAAAGAATAATAAAGGAACAAACGCTTGAAGCATTACATTATATTAATTCGCTTCGAAATTACTCTTCTTTCAGTGGTAAATATGATGAATCGATTGAATTCGAGTGTTAAAATGGAATTGGCTAAAACTAGAACAAAATTGTTATTATGGACTTTGCAATGTTTTCAACGAGTTTAAAAGTTATTTATTTTATTTGTATTTTACTGTAATTCAATGAAAGTACTACAATAAATATGAAATATTAACGAAATTATTGAATGAACCACGACAAATAATGAACGAATAACCAGAAATAGAAGGAATCATGAATGAATCTATTTTTTTCATGGTAAATTTTGACGAATCGTTTGAAATTCCAGAGTTTAAATAGAATTAATAGAACTTTGAATTTTAAGTGTAATAATATTTCCAAATCGTTTTAAGTGAATTAAAACTAATTTTTATTTACTTAACTAATTTATGATTCAATTAACATTTACAGCAAATTATTTCAAAGTTATAAAACTATTAGTTAAATAGTTTACAAATATTTCCAAATTCAATTGTATTTAAACTGATTGTTAATAATTTAACTTTTTTTTATTATTCCTTTAAACTTTCTGTATATTCTTGCAACTATTGTAAAACTATTCAAGCAACTATAAGTTAAATACGAAATGGTAGTATATATTCATGAAGTACATACATTTGAAAATAGTAATAAAGAGGAAACAAATGTAATATCACCGGGAAAGGTTTCTCTCGTGCTTAGACAACTTACTTGAAATTTATCACGACCGTAAAAGTAGTAGTAGTAATATGTGCAAAACCAATATCTCCTCGTGCAGCCAGCCAATTCCGTGTAGTGTTTAGGATATCCAAAGCGGATCGATAAACCTGTAATCCACTAAAATGGAGCAGCAGCAGCAGCAGCATTTTTTCGCTCTAATTTTCTCGAAAACACACACATTTATTCATAAAACTGGGATGCTCCATCCCATAAACATAAAGAAATAATTCAAGGCTTAAAAAAGTATGAAAAAAGCGTGCTTTAATTATAAAAGTGTAAAAAAAATGAGTTATTAAATTTTAATTTTTCATTAACTTAAATTTATCAGTTTATAATGTTTTATAGTCAATTTTTCAAATGTTCAGAAATTAAAGTTTATGTAATAATTTCCATGTGGCTGAAGTTTTTTTAAACTAATAATGTTGATGGGATTGCTTGAAATTATGATTAGTTCTTTGCATGCAGTGAAAATGAGCGAGTCTGATTATTGAAGTGGGTAATGTGTGATGAAATCAAGTTGGGAGTGAAATTAAGTTTTATCTCCGTGTTTAAGTTATTGTAGTGAGAAGGTGTTGCAGATGCACGTGCATGTATATATACATAGAGATGTTCTCGCTGCAATTGTAATGAACGATTGGACTGGGAATAGAGGAGAAGTTTTAATTAGAAAACAAGAAAAACGGGAGAAACATCGACGTCGCCATTAAAGTTTCATAGCGTTTACAGTACTTTCATCATTATCTTCATCCATAGTTCTCCAATTGTACATGCTTAAATACGAACAACACAGCTCAAAGAACTCGAAGAAAGAGCAAAGAATATGGAATTACATTAAATTACATAGAGCACACACAATTATATATTATGCATTGTTCGTTCATTTTATTTCTTTGTTTGTTTACCTTCTCGTTTCTTATTTCTTTTTACTCGCTTCAAACATCGTCCTTGTTATTATTATTATTAATAATTATAATAATGAGCAGGAAAATGTGGGGAAAACTGAATGCAAATACGTTGTGTGCCAAAGGCAAACACATTTCGGTTATTACTAAAACCCAAAAGGGAAAAAATTATATATTGTAGCCTGAATTATTTATCATTTCCACTGCTGGATTCATTCGATTTCCTTACAAATCGTTTGGCCCCGATTCAAAACTAACACTGTACAATTTTCATTCATTTCATCTTATAAAATATTCAAGGTAAGAATGAATGTTATTAATGCTTTTGTAATAATATAATCAACTTTCCTATAACGCGATTAATAGGAACCGTGTTTTTTGGAAACCGTGTTATAAGAGTACACGATAGATAGAGAAAAACGTGTTAATCAAAATTACAACTTTTTGAATATAAAACCGTGTAAATCAACTTTCCTATAACGCGATTAATTGGAACCGTGTTTTGTGGAAACCGTGTTATAAGAGTACACGATAGATAGAGAAAAACGTGTAAATCAAAATTACAACTTTTTGAATATAAAACCGTGTAAATCAACTTTTCTATAACGCAACTAATTGGAACCGTGTTTTGTGGAAACCGTGTTATAAGAGTACACGATTTACACAATAGATAGAGAAAAATGTGTAAATCGAAATTATAACATTTTCAATATAAAACCGTGTAAATCAACTTTCCTATAACGTGATTAACTGGAACCGTTTTATTGTGGAAATCGTGTTATAAGAGTACACGATTTAAACGATAGATAGAGAGAAAAACGTGTAAATCGAAATTATAACTTTTTGGATATAAAACCGTGTAAATCAACTTTCCTATAACCCGATTAATTGGAACCTTGTTTTATGGAAACCGTGTTATAAGAGTACACGATAGATAGAGAGAAAAACGTGTAAATCGAATTTACAACTTTTTGAATATAAAACAGTGTAAATCAACTTTCCTTTAACGCGATTAATTGGAACCGTGTTTTGTGGAAACCGTGTTATAAGAGAACACGATTTAAACGATAGAGAAAAACGTGTAAATCGAAGTTAATTTTTTTTAATATAAAACCGTGTAAATCAACTTTTCTTTAACGCGATTAATTGGAACCGTGTATTGTGGAAACCGTGTTACAAGAATACACAATTTACACGATAGATAGAGAGAAAAACGTGTAAATCAAAATTATAACTTTTTGAATATAAAACCGTGTAAATCCGTAAAAATGCAAGAAAAAACTAATCATTTTGTTGTTCATTAATTATGAATTTTTTACTATTTTTAAGGTATATAACAAAACAAAACTATTGAAAATGCATTTTGATCATATCCAATAAAAAAAAAATTAAACGTGTAAAAGCGAAAACGTGTAAAGAAAGAACCGTGTAAAACGAAAGATAGGTGTTTATTATTAGCCGTAAAAATAATAACGAAAAAAGTGACTAAAAATAAAATTTATAAAGTACAGTAAAGTTTGTACATTATGAAATATCTATTTATGTAGCTTTTATGCATAACAATTTCATGGACATCGCATTCGGATCTTTAATTACAGAATTCTAAATGTATACAACAAACATGCACTCAGCCTTAACATTCGTAATGCACTGTGTTTACGTAATCGGATTACATAATTTATTCACAATGATTGTCATTTTGGGGTTGGAAAATTTTTGATCGAAGATACAGCAGGAATACCGGAACCAAAACAACGTTGCCATGCGACCCCAATTTTATTTTTGTTTGGCAACATCCCTTGTTAGTAACTCACAAAGAGAGTGTGCTGTGTGTAATTGCGGAGAAATATTGATGATTGGTGCGGATAAAGTTCTTGGTAAGTGCAAGATCACAGTTGATATATTTATATATGCGTCGTGTAATATATACACGTTGTTTGCTGTTATGATTTATATTAGTCTGTGGCATTTAATTTTTTTGTTTTAAAATGACAGATGTCAAAAACGTATGTAAATGTATGATTGATTTATATTTAGTTATTTTATTTAATGTTTAATTTGTGAACAAGATGTTTGTTTTAATTGTAAATTTTGTTGAATTATCGATGATATAAATACAAAAGGTGTGTATACGCATAACATTTGTTTTCATGAAATGTGTGATGTTAGAGATGGAGGAAAATATACAAAATCATCTATAGAAATAGCAGAAACAGTGAAATTGGTAGAAACAATAGAATCAGTAGAAGTAGTAAATCAGTAGAAGCAGTAGAAATAATAGAATCGGTAAAAATAGTGAAATTAGAAAAAGCAGTAAAAATAGTGGAATTAGTAGAAGCAGAGGAAATAGTAGAATTAGTAGAAGTAGTAGAAACAATAGAATCAGGCAGAGGCAGTAAAAGGAATAGAACAGTAGAAACAGTTGAAACAAAAGAAGCAATAAAATCAGTAGAAACAGTGGAATTAGTTGAAGCAGAGTAAATAATATAACTAGTAAAAGCTAAAGAAATAATAGAATCAGTAGAGGCAGTAAAAGCAGTAAAAACAATAGAATCAGTTGAAACAGTAGAAACAGAAGAAACAATAAAATCAGTAGAATTTGAAAAAGTAGTAGAAACAGTGGAATTAGTAGAAGCAGCAAAAACAATAGAATCAGTAAAAGTAGTAAAATCAGAGAAACAATAGAGGTAGTAATATCAGTAGACGCAGTAAAAGCAATAGAATTAGTTGAAATAGTAGAAGCAATAAAATCAGTAGAAACAGTGGAATGAGAAAAAGTACTAGAAACAGTGCAATTAGTAGAAGCAGTAGAAACAATAGAATCAGTAAAAGTAGTAAAATCAGAGAAACAATAAAGGCAGTAAAATCAGTAGAAGCAGTAAAAGCAATAGAATTAGTTGAAACAGTAAAAACAATAAAATCAGTAGAAGCTGTAAAATCAAAGAAATAATAAAATCAGTAGAAGCAGTAGAAATAATAGAACCGTAAAAGCAGTAGAAACAGTGAAATTAGAAAAAGCAGTAGAATCAGTGGAATTCGTAGAACCAGAGGAAATAGTGTAATTAGTAGAAGCAGTAGAAATAGTAGAATCAGTAGAGGCAGTAATATCAGTAGAAGCAATAAAATCAGTAGAAGCTGTAAAATCAAAGAACCAATAAAATCAGTAGAAACAGTGGAATGAGAAAAAGTACTAGAAACAGTGCAATTAGTAGAAGCAGTAGAAACAATAGAATCAGTAGAAGTAGTAAAATCAGAGAAATAATAGAATCAGTGGAAACTATATATATATAATATAATAATATAAGTATATGTTTGCAACTTCTGGCAAAATATGGTAAAAATGTACATGCTATTTTTTAAATTTTGTACATTAAGTCCCCAAACCACAATTTTTAATAATTTCCATTTTTTTCAACAAAAAAAATCAAACTATTTCAATTTTCAGTTCTATTTCAATGTAAAATAGTTTTATTAAAAATGTTTGCATGAATCATTTAATAATTAAAAACTGAAATAAATTAATTTCGTGTTTTTCGTGCAATGATAAATTAAATATTGACAGTAATTAAAATTGGTTTCATGGGTACATTGAACGTTACGTAGAAATATAAAAAATAAAATAAAAACAATAACAATGAATGCGTCACATGGTTGCGATTCGGTTCACTTGCAGTGCATGAAATCGACGAATCTAAATACTAATTTAACGATTTCCATTGTATCCATTACACACACACAAGGGATTAAATTATTTATATTACGGGCGTTACGTGTGAGCGTTGGCCACGGGAAATTGATTACGGGTATTGATAATGCGTTTCCCCATCGCTATTTTTCCGTTTTTCTTTCTATATGCATACATGCATACAATATTTATTTTTTTTATTATTATTCTTCGAGCCGAACCGTGTTATTATGGTGTTAGCGTTGCGTGTAATTAAACGGGTTGTCATTGGGGAAAGAACGTGTGTGTGTGTATATTATGGTGTGGAAGAGTGTTAAACTTTTCCGAGTCAGTCGCTCCAGTTGATAATCAATCGGATAA
Organism: Nicrophorus vespilloides; assembly: GCF_001412225.1. Lineage (NCBI taxonomy): Eukaryota > Metazoa > Arthropoda > Insecta > Coleoptera > Silphidae > Nicrophorus > Nicrophorus vespilloides. The sequence continues at coordinate 40,879 of NW_017097388.1, read as the reverse complement.
TTGCGTTAGCACACAATTGGACTATGAACGTTGGTTACCCTCGCATTTATCCATCATACTGGATGGATATCGATAATTGGTAATTATCTGGTCAGCGCGGCACGGAACGCACGTTAGGGTGGTCAATTGTGGGTGCCCTCAGGTCTACAAACGCCGCCACCACTATTAGTACTACTACTACTTTTGGCCACTTCTTCCGTGCCTCACACGATAAATGCCCCATCTCTCGTCTGCCCTCATCTTCTTCCAACCCTGGACTGGTTTCTGTTGCCCGGGGCTCCCTCGGCGTCTGCCATGCCTCTTGATTATTACATCTTCAAAGAGTCCATCTCGTGGCGTGGCCTTATCAAATTACCAGATGAATGATGATTGTCGGTGCAGACCTAGGCCCTCGGGGCCGCACACGCAGATGCGATGGAGTGAAGGCAAGAAGGCGGCAGTGCTGGAGGAAGGAAGGAGGAGGCTTCATTAGGTAGACCTTTACCCGCGATGGACACATTCTGCTGCTATGTAAATGCGATTGATGGATGAGTCATGATGATGATAATGATAGAGAACGGAATCTCCGCCTTCCGGGATAACTGTTTCACTCGTTTTCTGCTACTTTAATGCCCCATCAAATGCTCGTTAACGTTAAGCAAAAGACAATTTGCCCACCTTCCACCAAATCCCTTCCGAAGATCAAAAATTACGCAATCCATTACCAAATCCGACTCCACTTACTCCAACAACGCATAAATTCTGATTTTTGGGATTTTAACACTGTCGGGATTTGAAATATTCAGATTTTGATATAGACTCATAAAAAATAGTTCTTTCCAAATTTATATATAAAATTACATAGTAACCAACATCTCTATAGAATATTTAAAACTACTTTTGACTCATTAATATATGAACCGTTCATTTTGAAAGTGACTTAAGTCCATTTATCTTTAATTTGAAATACTTAAGGTTTTGCGTTTTTACAAAATTAAAAATATACGTAAGATATATGGTTGACTTGCAATGTTAAATCGCATTTAAGGGATTTAATTTTATATCCTATTAAAAAGTCGCTATTATTAAGTGTATAATATGACCTTGCTTACCTTAAAAGGACTTAGGTCACTTTCAAAATAAAAATTTGTTTTGTTACAAAAAGTGAAAGAGCTTAAGTCCTTACATATAGCTTAAAAAATAGAGAAAAAAAACATTTAAATTATATTTTTAGATAATAGAAATAAATTTAGTAACAAGTTATTCGTATTATTAAAGTCTCCTAAGTTCCAAAACATTTCGAAAATACGTTTTCTTTCTGTTTCATTTAAATTTTTCAAGCAGTCTTTTCGGCATTGGCAATCTTCATTTTGAAAAACTTTGGCAGGAATAATTTTTCCCGATTGTGTATCGTATCTTTTCCCTGAATTCCGTTTAATTTTACGAATTTTCTGAATATAAGTACCACTTCTGTGTTCTCTAAATCCTTCTTTGAAGGTGCTGTTTTGTAAATTCTCATTCTCAATTACTTCCTCTGTTGAAGAATGAACTTTTAAAATTCTCCCTCTTTTTTTAAATCTGTTGTATGACTTTAATTCCTCATCACTTTCAGAATCAATAAATCTTGTTATTTTATCCTTTCTTATGGGTTTAATAATTTCTTTTTAAATTAAATATTATTTTTTAAATTTCAATTTAATATCAAAACGTAATTTAAATTACCTTCATCACTGCTTTCAACATTTTGGGTCGCACTTTTAGACATCGTCAATAAAAAGTGGACTTAGGTCACATTCAAAATTAGGATTTTCAGTATTTATATTATTTTGAAAATGTACGTGATATAAAATTTTCAAATGTACTAAGTATATTTCAATACCGATTTATTTTTTTGACAGTTCAGCATAAATTATATATGTCACAAGTGCCAACTTGATAAGATGAAAATGGACTTAAGCCACTTTCAAAATAAACGGCTCATAAATGTACAAAATAACAAATTTACTAATTTCAATAATTACAAATTAAAGTTTTTGTAAATAAACTTTTCCATCAATTTGGAGTTAATCTTTAATCTTCATGTTATATTATGTAATTTGCTTGTGTGTTTAAATTTTGGTGGAGGTTGTTGGTTAAAGTTTCCGATGCGCAGCGGCGATTATACAACACTCTTGCAGTGTGCTTAATGGATCGTATATATTTCAATTAAATAAGCTGCGATTGGCGGATAGCACGGACACGGTGTTAGCAGGATCCGCGACTCAGGTTGTTAGTGCTAATAAATAGTGATTAGTGCGGACCTTATGGTAATCCGTTAGATAAACGACGCGCACATATGTTCATTTATTAAAATTCATTATGCAACAATAATCCACATTTACAAATATAGTGAATTAAAAACAATATTTTATATAATTAAACATATATTTTCACAATTTTTATTTTGTAATTGATAACTAAATTAGTAAATATACTTAGTAATCAATATTAATTTATATAAGATTAAGTACAGGTAAAAGAACATTTGTTTAAGTTTGATAGAAAATAATTTTACATATTCGAAATTCCAATTACAAATTTGAAAAAAATATGCTTTGAATTTAGAAAAAAATGTATAGATTTTAATAAAAAAAAATTAATAACTTACACTTATAATTTGATTGAAATGTTAAATATTTAGTTGATGGAAAGAAACTATAAATGTGATCACGTGAATTTGCAGATGTTTTGTAAACAAAAATAGAGAATGAATAATAAAGCACTTAACTCTCGTCATAAAACAGAGGAGGAGCAGTCATTTGGGTATAAAATATTTAAGCTATTTTGATGAAACTTCTTCGTAGTGAATAAAAAAAAGGAAGTTTAATCGACTTTGCTTGTCCCGATATTTTTTCTCCTCCCAGACTATTAGATGTAGTGTTTACATAATAAACGAGTCGACTCGATGCTTTTACTTTTTTGTTTTTTCAATTTTATTTTCTCTAGTTATTTTTTTCTCTCTCGTTCTATTCGTCCTTTAATGATTTCAGATGGTGGTTGTAGGTGGATTGTATTTTCAGTCCTGAATCGAATTATCCTCGCACGATGTGCCAAAGGTCCATTGTTGTGGTCCGGGTCCTGCGAGAAATCAGACAAGAGTTCGCCTCTCCTCGATTAAAAGTTATTTATAGTTGTCCTAGGTTCTGGTTTTCGGTTTTCAGTATATGAATATATATGTCCGACTGTCAGATGCACGGAGGGAGCGAAACGCGACGTGCAGAAAATAAAATGAAACCCGGGGAGAATCATGTATATGTGTGTAGTTTGTATGGAGCTAGTTAATAAAACTTTCACATAATTGCTTAAATCTTTTACTTTTTTTTTTCCTCCTGAAATAAAACAAAACATACAACAAAATTTTGTATGTCGCTACGTGCGTTTTGCTGCAGACGCAAAGGAATTACAAGGGTATAAATAGAAAAAAATAAATATGCGTACGTTTGCGAATCAATTTGCAGACGACTTTGATATCTCGTGTATAATAAATTGGTTGGAATCCGTAATAATTGGTACACGAAAGTATGGCAGTGGGCTTTGAACGTTGTTAGGGATTATATCGTATTGTAGCATTTGCATCCAAATATTCGACGTTATTTTTTTTTGTTAATTCTTTCTTTGATGTTAATAGTACACATTCGAAATGCGAAGTTGTTTATCAAAGTGATGATATTTTATACTAAAAACCATAACAAATTAATCAATATATAAAAAATTTAATTTTTTAAGAAATTTTTATTTGAATGATTGTTAATTAACTTATTTTTAAATTTAGTAAAGATAAAATGTTAAGAAAAACTAATTAACTAAGTTAGTTGGAAATTGATTATAGATTACATTGCATTAACGAAAGTGACAAAAAAAGTTTGACAAAAATAAAGTTGTATTCATTTAGAAATAATTATCATGTAAAGGATATCTTCATCCTCATCCTCTTAACAATGATATTTTATTTAAAGAAATCTAAGTCATCTAAGTAGACTTTGTTTAGTAATTCTTTTGTTGATATTTCTTAATTATTGTGTAGATAAATTAACTTTTAAATTTAGCAAAAATTAACGGAAGGAAACAAAAAGTAGTAAATATAATTAGTAATCATTATTAATTTATATAAGATTAAGTACAGGTAAAAGAACATGAGTTTAAGTTTGATAGAATATAATTTTACATTTTCTAAATTCCAATTAAAAATTTGTGTTTGAATGTGCTTTGAATTTAGAAAAAAAATTGCGAGAGGAATTCTTAAAATGTATAGTATTTTAATAAAAACTTAAACTTAACTTAAATTGTTAATAGTAATTTGTTTGAAATATTAAATTTTTAGTTGATGGAAAGAAACTATAGAAACTATAATTATTGTGTAGGTAAATTAACTTTTAAATTTAGCAAAAATTAACTGAAGGAAACAAATAGTAGTAAATATAATTAGTAATCATTATTAATTTATATAAGATTAAGTACAGGTAAAAGAACATGAGTTTAAGTTTGATACAATATAATTTTACATATTCTAAATTCCAATTAACAAAAATTAACTGATGGAAACAAAAACTATTTTATGTAATATACGTTAATAATATTCAATAAAAGTGTAAAAGAAATGGATTTCTTTGAAAAATTACATCTGTATCAATTAAAATGATTTATCCTGTTTTATTTATAAAATTAATAAATATTGAAAAAAAAAAATTGTCAAATATTTATATATCATCAAAATGTTAGTTTTAAGTAAAATATTTTATTCATGGTCAGAAAGACCTATAGTCAATAGCTCCTTGCAACAGTTAATCTTTTGTTTTACTACTATTATTGTTGTGAATGAAAATGTTTAATTTTGTTTTTGACTATTACAATAAATATTATTATTATTTATTATATTCTTGATCTTAACAGAAATGAACTGAAGGAAAGAAAAAAAATGTTTATATTTTATATATAATAATTATATGTTAGCTTTGATGGATTCATTCATTATTAAACTTAGAAAATAAAATTTAATTAAAGAGAAATGTAATTTTTATTTTTATTAGAATTAAAAAAATCATTACTAATAAACTATTTATTGGAATTTATACAAAATTAGAAAATCTTAACATGCAAGAAAATTATTCTTTTTATCTTAATAGAGATAAACTGAAGAGAAAAACTAATTTATTTATATTTGATGTATGATAAAGTTACATAATAATTTAAACAAAGTAGTATCATAAAATTAATCAAATGTATTTATTATTCATAATAAAGTTACATAATAATTTTCATTATTAATAGAAAAAAGGGGATATTTTTTATCAGATTTATGGCAAATTCTATCAAATCAAAAAAATGTGTCATGTAAATAAAATTCTTTACTATAAAAATTGATTCAAAATGATTGTAAATAATATTGTAGGAACTGATTTATCCCACAAATAGAGCCTTGGTAGAAACCACGGCGAAACAACATTGTTGTCTGCACTTTATCGCAAAGAAGGAAGACGAAAGGTGCTGGTATTGTGAGGAGGACGATAGCCCCGAGCACACGCTTTTTAGGTGCTGCTGCTGGCTTAGAAGGAGACAAGAGGCAGAGGAAAATTTGGAAGTTCTGCTAGAACCGGAAAATTTTGTCAGCGTAATGCTGAAGAGTGCAGAGAGCTGGGAGATTGTAGCAGCATACATAACAAAAATGCTACTGAGTAAAGAAGATGACGAGCGGAGGCTGCAGAGAGCCTACGATGACAATTGTAGCGGAGGCCAGCACTAACATGATCCAAGGGAATTGCCAAACAGGCACAGACAATCAGCATCACAGAGTAGAACAGTTATACATTAGGAAGAGGAGAGGTACAGTACCACGACTCCACCCGTGGTCCTTATGTAACGTTTCCTCTCATCTACAACTGATTTTGTATCATTATGTCAATGATTTTTATTAAAAAAATAAGTAGTTAAAAATATGCAAATAATTAAGAGATTTACATTATTCAAAAGAGGTGAGGTAAGATTATTTACTGTAGGTAAAATCCCCAAACTTTTAATTTCTGGAAATGAAAAAACCTTCAAAATGAGAAACAACATAAATGTATTCTATATAAAATATATAAAAAATGCTACAATATAAATATAAAATGTATTTGAGTCTAATTAAAATGAATGAATACAATTGAAATTATTTTTGTTTATATAAAGAAATTTATTTTCTTTCTATAAAAGTTGTTTTTTGTAATATGAGGTTGTAAAATGAAGGCCCTTTGGTCAATAAATATGTTGAAACAAAGTGAAAAAGAAATGTATACAATTTTTAATAATTAATAATAATTTAAAAACAGAATTTATTTTTCCTGATACTTTGTACTGTATGAATTGTATAAATAACAGAAAAAATCAGTGTCATCAGTTTGTAAAGATTTGTAGTGTATTGTAGTAATGTGATGTGGGGTGAGAACGCAGCAGAGTGAAATAATGAATAAATAAAAGAACCTGTGATGGTCCCCAAATAGGCCACTTAATGCCCGTCATTTACCCTAATTTACTAGCACACTATTCACAAGTTAAATAAACCAATGTAATTTTATATATTTAAGTGACATTTACCATTATATATTATATACACTTTTTATGTATTTACTCCTATTAATATGGAATTAAATGCATGTTTTTAAAACGCAATTAATTACAAAAATATACTTATTTATATAAGAAGTTTTTTCAGAAATTTATGAGTAGCCTTTGTTTGTCAATTAGTTTTACTACTTTTGATATTAATAAGGAATCAATATTTGTTTTTAAAACGTAATTAATAAATAATTATAAAATTAGTTATATCAGAAAAAAATAGAATAATTTTAATTTTTTTTCAGAAATTTGTGAATTATATTTGTTTGTCAATTGGTTTTGCTACTTTTGATGTCAATATGGTCAATACTTGTTTATTATTTTTCAATTAGTTTTGATATAAAAATGGAATTAACATTTGTTTATGAATGTAATTAACAATTAAATTAAATATTTGTATACAGAAATTGTAGAAATTGATATGTTTTCATAGATGTGTAAATTTAATCTGTTTATTGTTTTGAAATTGGTTATGAGATCAAGAAAATAAAGAGTATTGGATTACCTCAACAAGGATGGGATTTACGATGATCTCTGGCTAGATGTATTTATATCTGCGGAGTAAATTAACATGATTGATATTAGGTAGTTTGGGATGAACGCAAACATCGTAGATTTATTATTAGAAACAGAGCGAAAAGAGAGAACGAGCACGAAAGAGATACGGGAATATGATGGAGACGGGAAGTTTGTTATTTGCTGCCGTCAAGAGGAGAGGCTGTATTCAGAGCTTCATGCACGCAACAAGGATATGGAGTCGTGTTTGGAGGAGAGAGAGAGAGATGCGAAGCATAAACAGGCTCACTCGCATCTAAATATAATGTGGGATATGGGGTAGTTGTGTTTTATTGATATTGACATCAAGAGACGGAATGAAAACCTCTCGGATATCTCTCCGCGCTTAAATAATTGCATCAATTCCCGTTTCTGACAAGTTTACCCATTCGATCGTCGTGCCTTCATCTCTCTAGAAAACCCAGTATTCCCAATACGTAGCAATAAACAAACTTATGATGAATAAAAGTGATTGAAGGAACGGATGGATCGTAATTTGGGTTTTTGTCGAGAGAGTTCAAGTTTATGGAAAATGGATAAATCCAGTGGCGTAACAAGAAATTCATGTGTCTTTTAAAGAGCAAACTTAATAGGTATTATGATTTTATTTGTGGGTCCCCTGTACATTTTTATTTGGTGAACTCAGACACCAAGTATTGGTTTATTTGGAGGACTCAGGTATATTTTAATCTGTGGGCCCCATATATTAAATTATTTGAAAGAATTAGTAAAATTTCAATTTGAGGGTCCCATAATAATTAAATTTTGGACTTCAGAAAACGTGTTTATTTTAGTTTTCACTAGTCAATAAGTTAACAAAAAAACTTTTTTTGGATAAATCCAGTGGCGTAGCAATAAATTCATGTGTCTTTGAAAGAGCAAAGTAAATAGGTCTTATGATTTTATTTGTGGGCCCCATGTATATCTTTATTTGGACAACTCAAACACCAAGTATTGGTTTATTTGGAGGACTCATATACATTTTAATCAGAGGGCCCCAAATATTCATTTATTTGAAGGATTTAGTAAAATTTCAATTTGAGGGTCCCATAATAACTAAATTTTGAATTTCAGAAAACGTGTTTTTTTTTTGGTTTTTACTAGTCAATAAGTTAACAAAAAATTTTTTTTGGATAAATCCAGTGGCGAAGCATGAAATTCATGTGTCTTTGAAAGAGCAAAGTTAATAGGTATTATGATTTTATTTGTGTGTCCCATGTATATCTTTATTTGGACAACTCAAACACCAAGTATTGGTTTATTTAGAGGACTCAGATACATTTTAATATGTGGGCCCCAAATATTCATTTATTTGAAGGATTTAGTAAAATTTCAATTTGAGGGTCCCATAATAATTAAATTTTGGATTTCAGGAAACGTGTTTATTTTAGTTTTTACTAGTCAATAAGTTAACAATAAACTTTTTTTGGATAGATCCAGTGGCGTAACAAGAAATTCATGTGTCTTTGAAAGAGCAAACTTAATAGGTTTTATGATTTTATTTGCGGGCCCCCTGCAAATTTTTATTTGGTGAACTCACACACCAAGTATTGGTTTATTTGGACTCAGATACATTTTAATCTGTGGGCCCCAAATATTCATTTATTTGAAAGATTTAGTAAAATTTCAATTTGAGGGTCCTATAATAACTAAATTTTGGACTTCAGAAAACATGTTAATTTTGGTTTTTACTAGTCAATAAGTTAACAAAAAACTTTTTTTGGATAAATCCAGTGGCGTAACAAGAAATTCATGTGTCTTTGAAAGAGCAAACTTAATAGGTCTTATGATTTTATTTGTGGGTCCCCTGTAAATTTTTATTTGGTGAACTCAGACACCAAGTATTGGTTTATTTGGAGGACTCAGATACTTTTTAATCTGTGGGCCCCAAATATTCATTTATTTAAAAGATTTAGTAAAATTTCAATTTGAGGGTCCCATAATAACTAAATTTTGGATTTCAGAAAACGTGTTTATTTTGGTTTTTACTAGTCAATAAGTTGACAAAAAACTTTTTTTTGGATAAATCCAGTGGCGTAACAAGAAATTCATGTGTCTTTGAAAGAGCAAACTTAATAGTTATTATGATTTTATTTGTGGGTCCCATGTATATCTTTATTTGGACAACTCAAACACCAAGTATTGGTTTATTTAGAGGACTCAGATACATTTTAATCTGTGGGCCCCAAATATTCATTTATTTGAAGGATTTAGTAAAATTTCAATTTGAGGGTCCCATAATATTTAAATTTTGGACTTCAGAAAACGTGTTTATTTTGGTTTTTACTAGTCAATAAGTTAACAAAAAACTTTTTTGGATAAATCCAGTGGCGTAACAAGATATGCATGTGTCTTTGGAAAAGCAAAGTTAATAGGTATTATGATTTTATTTGTGGGTCCCATGTATATCTTTATTTGGACAACTCAAACACCAAGTATTGGTTTATTTAGAGGACTCAGAAACATTTTAATCTGTGGGCCCCAAATATTCATTTATTTGAAAGATTTACTAAAATTTCAATTTGAGGGTCCTATAATAACTAAATTTTGGATTTCAGAAAACGTGTTTATTTTGGTTTTTACTAGTCAATAAGTTGACAAAAAAACTTTTTTTGGATAAATCCAGTGACGTAACAAGAAATTCATGTGTCTTTGAAAGAGCAAACTTAATAGGTATTATGATTTTATTTGTGGGTCCCATGTATATCTTTATTTGGACAACTCAAACACCAAGTATTGGTTTATTTAGAGGACTCATATACATTTTAATCTGTGGGCCCCAAATATTCATTTACTTGAAGGATTTAGTAAAATTTCAATTTGAGGGTCCCATAATAACTAAATATTGGATTTCAGAAAACGTGTTTATTTTGATTTTTACTAATCAACAATTTAAACTTTTTTTGGTTAAAGATGATTGAATTTGTGGGTCCCACCTAAGTTTTCAAGATCCTGTAAAATTTACATTTCTTTCTGTGCATCTTGAGAAGATTGGACAAATCATTATCATCCTCAACAACTAACTAGATCTTCAAAACAACTTCAAAGACGAATACGTTCATTTTTCATAGTTATTTAAAGTCAAAGATTGCAACGCCAATAGAAATTATTAACATCTTGAAGAACTAGATTTTCAAAATACTCAAGAACTCATCACCTTCTCACGAAGTTATTTAAAGTCGATACGAAACAAGTTATAAATAACAGCTTTTATTGAGAAATACTAATGATCTTCCTTCTTTTTTTTAACACTCTTGATTAAGCAATAATCTATACTTACGACTCATTTTCCGAAACGCTTGAGTTGCCTTTCAACATTTTCTATATAATTAATTAAATGAAAGTATCTGCAATTACAATTAATATAACAATTACCAAAAGTGAATGTATCTTAAGTATTTTATTTATACTTTTACTTTTATTTTTATTTTACCATCACTTCAACAAACAAAATTATATACAAAACAATGAGAATCTTATGAGTTTTCCAATTAGAAACCCGTAAATGATCATTTTATAACTAATTAAAGAAATTATAATAGACCCAAGTGAATGCTTATATTATTTTTTTCATTGTTTCACTTTCCTTTTAAACAATTTTTTGAGACAAATTGTTTTTTTTTTTGTAAATTAGTAATGAGAATCTAATGAGATTTCCAATTGGAAACAAGTAAATTACCTTGTTCTTTTTTTTTAAATAATTAAAGAAAGAAAGTATCTGCAATTACAATGGACAATTAATGAAACAATGACATGTATTTTTTTTCTCATTTTCCATTACTAAAACAAAGAATTATACACGTTTTGGGTGAGCGTGCGAATCGCTCGGAAGTGCCCAACTTTCACTTCGTTTATTGTCCTCGACTTCTTTTATTTTGTTGTGTGTATTAACGCATCACTTGCATGACAAACGTTGAGGTAACAAGAAATCCAATGTGTAGGGGTGGAAAATGGAACTAGAAAAAAAAGAAGCCTTAAATAATTTAATACTTACAAGAGAAAAAAAATTGGAGAGAAATTCCCCAACACTCGTAGACTATTCGGGGGAGGGTTTATGAAATTTGTTTCGAGGCACCTTCTGCATTATTCAAATGTCTTTTATGGTACGCGATACTGAAGAGAGAAAAAGGAAGAAAAAAATAATGGATAATAAGGTTACAATTGTCTAATCTTGAGACATTTACTTTCTTTCAAAAGTTTGAACACAAAAGTTTATTTTGTACAATTTTTCATCTCTGTTCTCTTAATATAAGACGTAAATATATAAATTCTATTAAACTCTGTCATAATTTGTTTGTAAATTAACTAAAGTTTTATTATTACTATTATTTTGATAAAGCTTTCTATACACACAATTTATGATTCATGAAAACTTCATTAAAATTTGTAATAATTTCTTTGTCAATGTTTTTATTTATTACTATAACTTTGATAAAGCTGCCTACACACTATTCGTGATATGAGACGTAGTTAAGTATGAGTCATACCGATATATGTCGTAATTTACTTGTAAATTAAACAAACTTATAGCTTTGTTTTGATATAGGTGCATACACACTATTAATAATTTGTAACATAAATATGTGTCAGGTATACAAATACAATTAAAAACTGTATTAATTTGTTTAAAAACAAACAATTTATTGTTGTCATTATTCAGATAAAGTTGCGCCCACATTATTCATAATATGAATATCCATTAAAATCTGTCATAATTTGTTTGTAAATGAACAAAAACTTTTATTATTATTATATTGATAGAGCTGCTCCACATATAATTTATGGTTCATTAAAATTTGTCATAATTTCTTTATCAACGTTTTTTTATTACTATAATTTTGATAAAGCTGCCTACACACTATTCTTGATATGAGACGTAATTAACTATAAGTCATACCTATATATGTGGTAATTTACTTTTAAATTAAAGAAACTTTTATGTTTGTTTCGATATAGGTCCACACTATTAATAATTTGTGACATAAACATGTAACAAATAGACAAATACTGACATTATTTCTTTGTAAAGCAAATAAACTTTTATTGTTATTATTCTAATAAGGCTGCATCCACACTGTTAATAATTTGACACTTAAATATCTATCAAGTATACAAATAACATTAAAAACTGTAATAATTTGATTAAAAACCCACTCAAACATTTTTTTGTTATTATCCTCATAAAGCTGCGTCCACACTGTTAATAATTAGAAACTTAAATAACTATCAATTAGATAAATATCATCAAAAACTGACATTATTTGTTTATAAAACTACAAACTTTTATAGCTTTTATTCTGAAAAAGCTGCGCCCACACCACTAATAATTTGAAACATAAATATTCATCTAATAGACAAATAACCTTAAAAACAGTCTTAATTAGTTTAAAAACAAACAAACTTTTGTTGTTATTATTCTGATAAAGCTGCGTCTACACTATTAATAATTTCAGACATTAATATCTATCAGGTATATAAATACCATGAAAAACTGTCCACACTGTTAATAATTAGACACATAAATATCTATCATGTATACAAATACCACTAAAAACTGTCTTAATTTGTTTGAAAAAAAACAGACAATCTTTTGTTGTTATAGTTCTAATAAAGTTTCATCCACATTATTCATAATATGAGACATAAAGATTTGAATGCCTTTAAAATCTATACTAATTTATTAGTAAATTAACTAAAGTTAATGTTAGTTTGATAAAGCTAGCTACATAGTATTCATGATATAAGACGTAATTAACTATGAATCATACCAAAATTTGTCAAAATCACTTGTAAATATAATAAACTTTTATATTCGTTTTGATAAAGGTGCGTCCACACTATTAATAATTTGTGACATAAATGTATTCTAGGTATACAAACTCTATTACAAATTGTCTTAATTTATACATACTCATTTAGAAATTATTATTATAAAGCTGCGTTCACACTGTTAATAATTAGAAACATGAATGTTTATCAAGTATGCAGATACCATTAAAAACTATCTTAATTTGTTTAAAAACCGAACAATTTTGTGTTGTTATTATTCTGATAAAGCTGCGTCCACACTATTAAATATCTATCAAATAGACAAATCTCATCAAAAACTGACATTATTTGTTTACAAAAAAATACAAACTTTTGTAGCTTTTATTCTGATAAAGCTGCGTCCACACTATTAATAATTTGTGACATAAATGTATATCAAGTATACAAATACCATTAAAAACTGTCTTAATTTGGTTAAAAAACAATGAAATTTTTGTAATTATTATTCTCATAAAGCTGACTTCACACTGTTAATAATTTGAGACATAAATAACAAAAAAAAAATCTCTTTAAAAAAATTATAATGAATCGACTTGTGAATAATCGTATGAGTGTTATGATATAAATCTGCACAAAGAAAATAATCGTTGGACAGTGAACCGAATCCAGAGACTTAATTAAGATTTCTTTTATTTTTCTTTTTTGTTCGTTCGAAAGGTCACGGAAATTGCGTTTGACATTTATGCGGCTGACAGGCGGCATATTCTAAGCCGACCGCATTAATTTTCTGCAGCATATTATATTATGCAAGCGAGCGCTTGTTTATTCGACGAGATTTTTGTACCACGATTGCATTGGAAAAACAATGATTTGAAATTTACGCTCGGATTTCTCGATAACTTCCAGTTATATAATTCGTAACGTAGAATATCGATTTTGCTGCATAATATCAGTATAAATGAGTATTGTATAGAGGAGGTTTAATAATTGGGGCGTATAGTGAGTAACACGTTGTTAAAATCTAAAGCCTCAAAGAAACAACGCTCTCTCACAAGTACAGAAATTTCCTGATGACTACAACAAAACTTTCAATATTGATTTAGCTTTAAAATACTTACCAGTTTATGTAATTAATTGATATGTTTTCCATTTAACAAAACTTGTTACAAATAGTTGTATTTCTCAAAAATCTTATTTTTTGTAGAACAATACCACGTTTAAAACCGCACTAATCAAAGACTTAAAAACAGCACAAGAAGAAACTTCAATATATAGAATGAAAAATAAATCGATTATTTATATATAATTTTTAGAATTTATTTCAACTTTCCTCGATATTCAGTTTGTTTTGTAATATTCAAACCGTACTATAGTGAATCCGCACTGATCGAAGCCGTAGTATGTAATTCGTATTATGTATTTGATAACAATAATGTAAACTTAAATAAAATGGTAAAAAATCCAATTATTATGTACTTAATAGTAATTATAAAAAAATACGTATATTAACGAAGTATTAAAATTGTAAAATTCTAATTCAATAAAAAAAATAGATAATTAGTATGAAAAAATCGCCTTATTTGTGCACTAAAACGTATATTTAAAGAAATCCTTATTTTAACATGAAAAGAGAGCATTCGCACACTTGATAAAAAGTAATAAAAATAGCCCTTATATGGGCACGAAAACACGAATCGACGCGAATAGTCACGAAGTAATTTGTTACATAAACACATATGAATAGTACTCGTAATTTGCCAAGTAATGTATAAATAACTTGTATCAAATAGCGCCAATTCTAGAAAATACTCGATGATCAGAAAAAAATCAATAAAATTATAAATATTTTAATTATTTGAATAATTTGAGGTGGAATTATTTTGATAATATTTTGGAGATTTTATGTTGTTTTTAATATTTGATAAATTTTAATACAAATAAACGAAAACGCGTTGTGTCTGCGTCAAGACGAATCATAGTAGCTATGAACTTTTACACAAATCTTATTGGACGACGAAAAGCAAAGAAATCAAAAAGAAAGTAATAAAAATTTAGACGATTTCAATACGAAGACGTTTTTGTGTATATATGCAGCAGTTGCAACTGCAAATCATATTGGTAAAAGCTAAAGGAAGGATCAGCAACCGCCGGTTCTTTTAGTTCTTAACAATTCTATTAGTTCTAATGACCAGGTCGAGGTAATCACTAAACATATTTTGTTAACGGATAAAATCTTAAAAATGTTTTTTTTTATACAAATCGGAATCAATAAAAAATTGGCTCGAAATTTTGTGTTTCTTTTACAAATCTATTATTTAAGTCGAATGAAAACACAAATCCTATTAGTTATGTAAATACATATCTCATCTATGCGAATGAAATGGATCTAAATGATAAAAAAAATCAAATTTGCCCAAAAATTTCGACGATAAAAAAATTGATTGCAAAACTTTCTTATGAAAATGAAACTTTGTAAATAGATTCGATTGTTTTCCAAATAATTCTCAAATGATTGTTGATAATTGTGAAAAACATATAAATTATTTAATTCAATGTAATCTTCAAAAAATAACTTGTTATCAGTATAATTGTGGGCCGCGAATATATTTCAGGAATTTAAGGAGGCTGCGACTACTATAAGGTTAACAATTAATTGGTTAATTATCAACTTAATACCTAAGACATTTGGGGATTGTTGTCAATCATATTTGTACAATGTGGCGCAAAAATAATGTCATAATTTGAATTGGCTGCCATTTAGTTATAAATGAAAAAAAAGAGCTCTGTTTTCATCAAAAGTTTATTTGAAAGTGTTTGATTGGTGACATTACTTGGAAAAAAATGATATCGCTCAAATCTCCACATCTCGAGTTGTTGCATAATTGCGCTCGTTTTACGGCATTCTCAATTGTTACTCGCAAAACAACTGGCTCCAAATTTTCAATTTCTTTTTCAATGTTAGCTTTCAAGACTTGCAAGGTTCGTGGTTTATTGTGGTAAACGCGAGATTTGAATCCACGTTCTTGAGGTGTGTATAGCTCCATGACTTCTTGACAACTAATTCACTATATATCTACATATCAAAATCATAAATGTCAAAGCAGAGTGACATTCAAATTATGACATTACTTTTGCGCCATCTTGTTATATTTGAAGCTGTAATCACAATCTTTGCTGTCATTTAATTGACAGATAATGTCACATTATTAATGTGTCAGCTTTAGTACACCTTACAACGGTTTTTTTAAGTTATCAAATAGAAGAAACTTCAACTACAACTATTATATATGTCTATAACAACAGATTGCACTTAATATCGATCTGAGAATGGGAATGGATGAGGTTGTTCGTTGTCTCTGGTAAGGCGAATTTAGTTTAAGTTTTAAAATCTAATTGATTTCGCGTAATGGGTTTCGGGACGGAGATTATGTAATTGGCTGTAGTGGAAACGGTGATCAAGTTGTACGAGTGTACGAGAGAAACAAATGTAAGTGGTAGAAGAAGAAGAGGGCCCCCTACTAGGACGGATTCAATTTGCTCTTTGTGTACCATTTATAGCATTCGCGAAAAGCCTTCATCCTGGGAACAGGTGGCCAAAAGCTTCCTCACTTATTTCATCCCCGCATTGTTTGGCTTTAATTCCGCCGAAGGAAACAAAACTCTCCCCCCGCTTTTCTCAGGAAAACGCCGAAAGGTGAAGAGGCATCAATTCCAACCCCCCACACGATCGCATGCAATTACAATTGCATTGTGTAACGTTACACCATCGGTAATAATTTATTTTAATGATAGGGAAACGAGGAAGTGATTCGATTCTGTATAATGGCATGTAATTTACGGAAGTATACATTTTTAATAGGTGGCAGGAAGGAAGAAAATAGCGTCTGACGACCATAAATCATTTTGTATTCAGCCTCGAATTTCGTCGTCGTCGTTAATGAAACAAATAAATATAATAATAAACAAGAAAAAAGGTGAAAAGTCTGCAAACAAACTGGACCATGGAGGAAAACTAGAGGAAATTGTATTATTTCATAAAACCGAGTCACCTGCAGAGACGTGTAAGTAAGTAAAGTCACCACCTAAATTCGCGTTGTTTTTAAACAACTTCCCCACACCCGAAAACTCGTTAAAGAAACTCCGGCTTCTATCGTCTCGTGTGAGAGGGTGACGGCGCCGGGGGGGAAATATTGGCTGTTAAAATACGTGGTGGGGAAAAAGAAAAAGAAAATGTGTGTGAAAACGTAGATTCCACGTAGAAATTCGAAAGTTTTCATCGTAAATCGAATCTCCCCCTCAGCAGCAGCAGCAGCAGCATCGGAGAAATCCGCTTTTAATTACCGGAAAATCGCTCATATTTATTGCGCTCATAAAATTTTTCTCACTCATACAATTTTCCTCATTGCTTTCCAAATCAGATTAGAATAATTTTATTTTTAATTAATCACGTTTTAAATATTTTGTTTGAGCTTTCCAATATCTTTAGACTTTTGGAAACCGGACTAATCGAGGAACTAAATGTAAACAAAAATAAACGGCACAAAAATAGTCTTCATTGTATTAAGGAAACAAATCGATCGAAAATAAATTTTATGTAGAGAATCAGGACTGTTTGGATCCGCACTATGCGAGGTATTGCTGTACTTTCTTGTAAATTAAATTTTTTTATAAATTTGTTAATGATTGACGCTTTGTTTGGGTTCTGTTTCCAAAAAATTAAAAAAAAAACGCGGACTGTCGGAAACCGGACTAATCGAGGAACTAAATGCAAACTAAAATAAACCGCACAAAAATAGTCATGACTGTATAAAGGATACAAAATATATTTTGTGTAGATAATCAGGACTGTTCGAATCCGCACTATGAAAAATATTGCTGTATTTTCTGTATGTTTCTTATAGTGTATTTTCAAAAATTATTTTTAATTTTAAACCGTGTAAAAGTGAAAATGTGTAAAGAATGTACAGTGTAAATCGAAATTGCAACTTTTTGAATGTAAAATCGTGTTAATTGTAAAATATTCAGTTTGGAGTAAAAAAATATTTCAGTGTATTTTCAACAATTAGTTTTAATTTTAAACCGTGTAAAAGCGAAAACGTGTAAAGAAAATACTGTGTAAATAAAAATTGTATCTTTTTGAATGTAAAACCGTGTTAATTGTAAAATATGCAGATTGGAGTAAAAAATGTTTCTTATAGTGTATTTTGAACAAATACTTTTAATTTTAAACTGTGTAAAAGCGAAAACGTGTAAAGAAAGTACAGTGTAAATCAAAATTGTAACTTTTTGAATCTAATACAGTGTTAATTGTAAAATATTCAGATTGGAGTAAAAAATATTTCAGTGTATTTTCAACAATTAGTTTTAATTTTAAACCGTGTAAAAGCGAAAACGTGTAAAGAAAGTACCGTGTAAATCAAAATTGCAAATTTTTTAATGTAAAACCGTGTTAATTGTAAAATAGATTCGAATAAAAAATGTTTCTTATAGTGTATTTTCAACAATTAGTTTTAATTGTAAATCGTGTAATAGAGAAAAGGTGTAAAGAAAGTACCATGTAAATCGAAATTGTAACTTATTGAATGTAGAACAGTGTTAATTGTAAAATATACAGATTGGAGTAAACAAATATTTCTTATAGTATATTTTCAACAATTCGTTTTAATTTTAAACCGTGTAAAAGCGAAAACGTGTAAAGAAAGCACCGTGTAAAACGAGGTGCAGTTTATTTTTAATGTATTTTATATTAAACCATATAAAAGCAGTGTAAAACGAGTATTTATTTTGTTGTTGAAATTTGTTAGATAATCAAATTTAAATTATTAATTCATTAGGCTACTTTCTTCAATATCAATTCTCTTCATTATTAATCAACTTTCCCCCATTAAACACACACCATAAATCTTGCCCTTTGCGTAACTTTACAACCATAAAGGGAATGATGAGATAATTGCAAAGGATAGTTTAGCACAGGTTTTAGTCTACCAAAATTATTATTATTATTACTAATTAAGTGCAAAGATTGATATATTGAAATCTCCTTTGCAAACACCAATTAATTCGTTCGTTTAATTTGTTTGAACAATGCTCACTCCTTCCACCAATTGTGTAAAGGGAGAAACGAAATTTTCGCGCATTTTCTTAATTGAAATTGCAATTCCGAAACTCTCGTTTCCCCCAAAAACTTGCACAAAGTTTGCTCAATATAATAATTTCGCTACACTAAACAAACTTCATCCAATGCATTTCCTTTTTGTTTTACATCCGTCGAAGCGCTCTGGATGTTATTTTTCATTTGTTATGCATGTATTCTATTTGCGAGCATTTCGGATTGAAATGTACGTTAATTGCATATTTTTTTTATATATATTGTATACGTATATAAATTAATATTCATGGCAATTTAAAAACTATATATTTATAAGGCGTGACGTGTATTTCGCAAACGAATATTTTTGATGAGCGTATATTAATATTGAAATCAGCAAATTGGTTACTAAATTTTAAAATACGATTTATTATTGCTCCCATTAAAATCCATTAAATATATTTTGATAAGTAATAACTTTTTAAAATATAATTATTTATTTGCATACTTTTTCAATTAGATCAATAATTAAATGTAATTGAAATTTGTCTGAAAAGTAATCCAATTATTAATTAGGTCTTTGAACTTTGTAAAGTAAAAACATATCAATTTTGTTTGTAATATTTTGTAATGTTTGTAATTATTTTTAAGAAATTTTTTAATTTTATTGGATCATTAAAATTTATTTTAAACAATATATTTATTTACATAATATTTTTACATTTTTTTAATTAGTTCACTCATTAATATATTTAATAACTAAGTAATAAAATAATGTATTTTTATTGTTGAAATTTGTCTCTAAAAAAGAAATAATTTTGATATCAATAATTTATTGTAAGTTTCATAATTTCTCAATTTGTATTTTTTTTATAAATTTAATATTTTTAGTTCATTATTTTACTAATTTGTTCACTTAATAATGTATTTAACATCTAAGTACTAAATTAATATACATTTCAAGCATAAAGAAATTTGTAGACCACGGACAAATAAATAAAATCCCAAATACTAATATCTGTGAGTCAAAATGACCCGTTAATTATATATTGAAATTAATAGAACAAATTAGTAATTTTTTACAATAAACACAGTTTATTGCTCAGTCTGAAACCAAAGTTATTCCACTTTGAAATCTAAATATTGATGATATTTCAAAAACGTATTTGCTATAAAAGGGTCATTTTGACCTGGAATGCACTGTACAATGAAATAACAAAGTACTTACTTTCTATGGGTCAAAATAACCCATCTATTAAATATTTAAAAATTAATATTTAATTAATTAATTATCATCATTTAAATCTGATTTAATTGAACAAAACAGTCTGAAACCAAAGTTTTTCCTCTTTGATATCCAAAAATTGATGATATGTCAAGAACGTATTTGCTATAAAAGGGTTATTTTGACCCGAAATACACTACAATGAAATAAGTACCTCTCGCCGCGAAGTGTACTACAATAGCCTAAAAGTCAACTTTAATAGAATGTGAATGAAAACATATTTTAATTGGGTCACTTTGACCCATCCGTAGTACTTACGAGTTAAGAAATGTATTACATTATTTAGTATCAATCATTTTTACAAATTTAATATATTCAAAGGTTGTGAGAACAAAGAAAGGTGAGTCATAAATTATTGAAATCAGAATAAGATTTTTCTTTGTAAAATGTAATTAGAGATTTATAGAATTTTTAAAATTTAGTCCTTTGTTATTTTTTTTTTAAATACAATTAATAATTAAACAAATTTTCTTTTTGAAATTTGTCATGAAGTGAGAATGTTTTAAATTATTTAGTATCAATCATTTTTGCATTTATAATGATTTTAAGGGTGAGAGAAGAAACCAAGGGGATGAGACATAAAATATTAATTTTAACTCAATACAATAACAAAAATTTCTTTACGTAATGAGACGTTTAAGGGCAGAAACTTAAACATCTCATTACGTAGAGAAGTCCTGTTATGTAAACGAGATGAGGAACGGTTCTATCTACGTAATTCATCGCCTCGGGGCGAATAGTTTAGTTCTCGAAAGAAGTTGCATTACGTTCTCCGTCCATTTTATCAGCAAATTCCCTTATTACGACACCGATTCATCCGGATTACCGACGTAATTTTTGCTATTGTTTCGGTTTGACGGCGAATGCAGCAACAACGCTCGTCACGTAACTCTTCTCTTAAATGTGAGTGCGCGCGCGTGCGCTAAAGTAATTACGGCCTCGTTATTAGTTGGAATAAGCTTCTTTTGTGTAAATATGGCAAGACTTTTGCACGAAATGCTGTAGGGCGATGCTTTTCAAACCCCTTGGATTAATTCCCTATCTTTCTCTTTCCCTCGACTTTTCATACGTTTCTCTTTCTCTCTGGACTTTCAGGTTGCCGATGGTGAGTGAGGTCTTAAGTCGAGACACTCATTAATTCATTCGTTAAGTTTGTTCCAACAATTCCCATTAAAAGTAAGCATAATCGTTACAGATCTTCGCTCTTTAATTGAAATCGCCGCTCCAAACTTCGTGGAAATTTAACGTAACCATGGTTACTCTGCTTTTGTTTTCTTGCATTTCCTAATTTACATACGTAAGCTGATATATCTATCTTACGTTACCTGTTTTTGTTTGCACGAATTCTTATTAACTATTACATAAGCTTCAACCTGCACTAAATTAATTAGGTATTCAAACAAAACTAAATTTAATTATATCAGAACTATTTAGATTTGTTTCCTTAAGTAAATTAGAATTACTCATTATATTGTATGTAAAGAAAAGAGGTTTTGTGTAATAACACTAATTTATTTTAATCTGTCTTAAGTTGACAATAAAATATGTTACAAACAGTATTTAAATATCCCAAAAATTAGTTTTATGATTGTTTTCCATAAACAATTTAAAATAAAACCAAATTATTGCATAAGTTAAAAATCATTTTGAAAACTTTTGGACAACAAGGATCTAAAGAATCTTTACTCTTTATTTTCTTAAGAAAACAAATAATGGATCGGCAAGAAAATAATTTCGTTATTTTAATGCGAAATAAAACTGTTTTTGTTGTAATTTTTGCGTCATTGAAGTAAGAAAAGTCATTATAACTATAATTCAACATTTATTTAAGTGTCTCAGAATTAATTTTGAGAATTTTTCAATAATTAATCAAAATTAGTTGAGATTTTTTTAATAATTAAATGTAATGTATACAAAATTTAGAATAATTGTTACTAATAAAAAATAATAACTACTGAAAAACATTAGTCAACAAGAATCAAAAGAATCTTTACTTTACTTAAGAAAAAAATAATGTCTGCAAGAAAGAACTTTCAGTTTTTCATTCTGAAATAAAACACTTTTTTTGTAAACAAAGAATGAACTTTAATAAATTATATATTTTTGCGTCATTGAAGTTTGAAAAAGCATTACAACTATAATTCAACATTTATTTAAGTGTCAGAACTAATTTTGATAATTCTTCCAATAATTAATCAAAATTAGTTGAGATTCTTTAATAATTTAATTTTTTTGTAAACAAAGAATGAACTTTAATAAATTATATAATTTTTTCGTCTTTAAGTTTCTCCGAACTAATTTAGATAATTTTTCAATAATTTAACAAAATTAGTTGAGATTCTTTAATAAGTAAATTTAGCGTATACAAAATTTAGATGTGTATAAAGGAATTTTTTTTTTGTATACAAAGAATGAACTTTTATTAATTATTTATTTTGAATTTTGTCCAATGATCTTTTGCCATTTTTCTAATAAATTCTTTATTCCGCGCTAAGAGAACTTCTGGTCCTTATTAGGAAAAAAAACTGTATCAAGTGCGATTTCAGATCATCAAAATTAGTGATAGTTTTACCATTCAAAAAGTTTTGCAAACTTCGAAATAAATGGTAAACTGATTACTAAAAAGTGACATTTTTCAAAAAAATCGTAACATTAGCAGAATCAGAATCTCGACAACTATAATCCCGACAAACATAATCACGACTATATCAAAATCCCGACTATATTGAAAAAAATTACAATAACATTTTTAAATTATTTCGGAGCGTAGTCACCTTATGCTACACTTTTATAATTAATAACAATAATTTATTATTAATTTATTTGATTTTGTTAAATTATTCATAATAAACCTTAACATTATGAAATAATCTCATTTAGAATTAGATTATTAATTGTTATTATTTATTATTAATAACAATGTAAAAGTTACTACGCTCCGGAATATTTTAAAAATGTTATTGTAGACATTTTTGATATAGTCGGGATTATGGTTGTCGGAATTTTAATATAGTCGGGATTTTGATATAGTCGGGATTATGGTTGTGGAGATTTCGATACAGTCGGCATTTCAAACGTCGGGAATTTGATTGACGGTATTTCGGTTGTCGGGCTTGCGATTTCCACCGTTAATTAACTAGTTAGTTTTAATTTAGCGTAGATTTCGATAAAACACAGTTTTTACTCTGAACAATAGAATATCGATGTTCTTTTTTTTATTCACGTAGTAAGTAATAACGCTCATTGTTAAATTCATTTATCTTACATCTATATCAAATAATAAAATATACTGTCGGGATTTTGATTATATGGATTTCGGTTGTCGGGATTCGCACCGTTTGATTATATAATGAAGTGATTACGCTTTGTAATTTAAATATATAATCAAATATTTCTATAATTTTTATTATAAAATTAAAGTAATTACAACTATAATTATATGTTCTTTTTTTTATTCACGTAGTAAGTAATAACGCTCATTGTTAAATTCATTTATCTTAGATCTATATCAAATAATAAAATATACTGTCGGGATTTTGATTGTATGGATTTCGGTTGTCGGGATTCGCACCGTTTGATTATATAATGAAAAAAATAGTTGAAAAGAGTAATTTTTTACTTGAATTCGTATATTGTTAATCGCATGTAGTGTATAATTTTTCGAATGATCAATTTGCAGCGTACGAAATTAATTAATTTCGAAATGCAAATTTCCTTTTCCCCAAATAAAATTATGAAAAAAAAAATTAATAATAATTATAAAATAACTACGTTCATTATGCGAATGTGTTTATTAATAACACAATAACGTATTAATTAGGTAATTAAATTAGGACGATGGAGGGTGCTGTTTTTTTTTGTTGTTTTGTTTTATATATATAAATTGTTTTGTTTGCACATGAATCCCTGTTCAGCGTCCGCATTTTCTGATCGCGTAGGTCGGTTTATAATTAATTAATTTATATAATGTTGCGCGAATATAACGAAAATAATTCGATTTCAATGCGTGAAAATGTAATGGAATCAAATCAAATAGCTGATTTAAAGTAGATAAACATTTATTGTCGTATTAATAGGCAACGTTTCGGGGATTTATGCGGATTCGAGTGAAAATTATGCATCTGTCCTCTATACATAACTCTGTTTCTCTCATGCATAAACACTCGAATACTGAATTTAAACTGTGGAAATGCATTATGGAAATTGGGTGGAAAATTGAAATGTATAAATTTTACTTATATAAGTAATAAATTCGCGTGTATGTACGGATAAGAGGGATGGAAAAATAAATAGGAAAAAAAAAAGAAGAGAAGCGAAAGGAAGAAACTAAATATATAAATAAATTCGCTTTTCTTATTTTAAACCGCGCGGCAATATATTTCCGTCGTCGAGTTTCTCGCCGCGCGCGGATGAAAGTAAAAAAGAAAGAATGAAAGAAAAAGTGTATATGTATAAGGGAAGAAGAAGACATTGTGCGAAGGGAAAAGCAGGAAAAGCTAAATCAATCTCGACGTAACAATATGAGATTCAAATCCGAACGTAAATTTGAATGACGATGAATAAAAAATAGTGTTATTTTTTTCATTTTCATTCATAAAAGATAATGTTTTCAATAATTAATGATTTATAATTAAATATATAATCAAATATGTATGCAATTTCCACAAATTTAAATATTGGATGAAGTAAAAAGTTTTATTTCTATAATTTTTGTTATAACATGTAAATAGTTACAAAAATAATTAGATTGTGGACAAAACTTTTGTTAATTTAGCTAAAATTTTGTTGTTACATAAGTTTTTATTTGATAACAGAAATATATTTTGCGAAGTACTTTTATGAAATTTTTCATCAAGTGATTACGCTTTGTAATTTAAATATATAATCAAATATTTCTATAATTTTTATTATAAAATTTTAATAGTTACAAAAATAATTAGATTGTGGACAAAACTTTTGTTAACTTAGTTAAAATTTTGTTGTTTCATAAGTTTTTGTTTAATAATGGAAATATATTTTGCGATTTACTTCACTTTCTTTTATGAAATTTTTCATGAAGTGATTACGCTTTGTAATTTAAATATATAATTATATATTTCTATAATTTTTATTATAAAATTTTAATAGTTACAAAAATAATTAGATTGTGGACAAAACTTTTGTAAATTTAGCTAAAATTTTGTTGTTTCATAAGTTTTTGTTTGATAATGGAAATCTATTTTGGCATTTACTTCACTTTCTTTTATGAAATTTTTCATGAAGTGATTACGCTTTGTAATTTAAATATATAATCAAATATTTCTATAATTTTCATTATAAAATTAAAGTAGTTACAAAAATAATTAGATTGTAGACAAAACTTTTGTTAATTTATCTAAAATTTTGTTGTCTCAAAACAGAAATATATTTTGCGATTTACTTCACTTTATTTTATGAAATTTTTCATGATGTGATTACGCTTTGTAATTTAAATATATAATCAAATATTTCTATAATTTTTATTATAAAATTTAAATAGTTACAACAATAATTAGATAGTGGACAAAACTTTTGTTAATTTAGCTAAAATTTTGTTGTTTCGTAAGTTTTTGTTTGATAATGGAAATTTATATTTGCGCTTTACTTCACTTTCTTTCATGTAATTGTTCATCAAGGGATTTCGCTTTGTAATTCAGCGCTTACGTCGATTCTGCACTTTCTTCATTGCTTTTTTTTCCTTTCTTATGTCGTGAGTCGTCTTTTGTTTTGATTTCATTTGATGATGAAATATAAAATGATAAATGCAGGTTTTCGTGTAAAGTGAAAATATTTTCAGCAAAAAAATGTATGAAGATGTATGAATGGGATGAGTTTCGTTTAACATTTATATTAAATTTTAACTCCAATTATGCCAATTACTGAGATACCCATGATTCAGATTTTTATTTTATTATGAAAAATTTATGTTATAAAAAGTTTGAACTTTTTTATGATTTAATTTTGTAATTAATAATTAAATATTAGTTAATTTCTCTTATTTACTTATAAAATTTTATATTTAAAGAAGATATTGACAAAACACCTTCAAATTAGTTCAAATTATTATTTTCTTTACAAATGTTATTTACGATTTTCCTAAGTTCTTAAATTATTATATAAAAAATTGTTTTAACTACAACTACATCTACAATAGTATTAGATTCTTGAAATCGTATACATTAAAAAATGTAGATTACTTAGAGTAGACAATTAAGAAAACAACTTTCTATAGAAGTAGAACATCGTTTTAAATTCCTGCAATAATCAATAATATGAAAAAGTAAATTTTACAAATGTATATGTTATTATGTAATATTTATCGCACTTATTAATAATCACTTTGGTATTTCATTTTAACTATTCGCATATTATTATTATGACATTCAACCTCTTTGTACATAGTTGAGATATTTGTCCTAAATGTTATTAGAACTTTTGAACATTGACAACATTTAATAATCAATTTGTATCTACTTTTATTGATATAATAATGGATAATCCAAGTATCTTGACTCTTTTGTCAATTTTCTTCTTTCTTTCATTAAATTATTTACGATTTTATTTATTTCATACATACAAGCAAATGTTCAAATAAGTTTTGCATCTTGTAAATTAAATGTAAAATTGTATAGTTGAACAAATTTTTTCTTAATTCATCTAAAATGTATGTTCATGACTAAATTGGCTATGAATTTCTATAGTTGATAAATGATTATATAATCAAATATTTACTTGAGTTATAGAATGAGTAAGAAAAATAGAAACAAATAAAAATACAAACACACAAAACTTTTATTACTTTACCTTTTGCATTTTCATTAATAACTTATAATTGATACGAATGTAATTAACGATTTATAATTAAATATGTAAACAAATATTTATACAATTTTCACATCTGTTCAGTTACAAAAAATGATTAGATTATAGTAAAAACTTTTGTTAATTTAGCTAATATTTGGTTGTTTCTACATTTTTTTATTAGATTATTATAATACTAAATATATATATGACATAAACTTTCCTTCAATCGTTATTAAATTATCTAAAATTTTACTTTTCACTAAATTTGGACATTTTAATACATTAATTAATTGTATAGATAAATAAACATGAATAGAACTTAAAGAAAACTTTTGATAATTTAGCGGAAATTTATTTGTTCCTTAAATTAATTACGTTTTTCTTAATATTACTGTATAATTCATTTATAAAGTATTAAACTATTTATTTCTATTTTTTTTTCTAAACTAATTATATCGCAGAGATTTTTTATTAAATTATCAAATAACTTAAATTTTCGATAAATTAACTGATTTTCATGGAATTCCTAAATATTCCAGATCAGAGATTCCTAAAAATTTTAGAAATTCAACTTTTGCTATATTTTTATTAATTTGAATTTTTAAATCGACTCTTAATCCGCAGTTTGGGAAACGGTGATTAAGATAATATCAACATTACAAACTTTGAATATAACTTATTAGAGGTATACAATAAATCTTACTTAAGACTGATGCGTGATGATCAAAACAATGTTTGTTTATGCAATGAAATGAATCTGTGGCGCAATGCGATAGCAATGATGGTTAATTATTGTTGTTTGTAAGAAATTTGCAACGTGGTGGGCAGACATTAATATTTAGTTAGTGTATATGCGTTTAGGCGATGTGCCAGGATTAAAGTGTACACAGGACGAACTATACGTGCAGAGATGTGTGAGTTTCGATGTACGTTATACATGTTATGTATGTGAATCCGTGTGTCAGGATGAGAGAGAGAGAGATGGAATGCGGTGTGATCGCAGTTTGATTAAAATCAAACCATTCAGCAATCCATCACTTGATTATCCGTTGATTGGCAATTATACGATTTAAATTCGAAGTAATTAAATGAAAACTGTAGGAATCGAGAACGCCCAGTTTCTATCTCTCTTTGACACACATACACACACAGTTTTACTCTTTCCAATTCGTATTGTGGGAAATTGGTTGAAGAGAGACAGAGAGAGGGACGAAGATTGAGGGTGGTTTGCATTTAATCACTTCGGGGATGTGGAAAGTTTCCGAAAATCCGCGGCTGCGATGAATTAATTATCGCCGTTCGTCCGTCCGTCGACACCCCCAAAAGCGAATAATGGGAGAGACACAAATAGAAGAAAAAAAAATAGTAGAGAGAGGACGTGAAACGAATCATTCACGTATATCACGATAATCCGGGTATTATCCGAACGCTGTTGAGGGTGGAAAAGAGATGGAGCAACAAAACATGTAAACGATTTGTGTACAAAAGGCAAACGATTTCGCATACACAAAACGTCCTTGATCCTTGTTTTTTATTTTGGGTATATATAAAGGGTGTACCAAAATTTACGCATACAGAAATTTCGATAGATAACATAGGTTTTTAAGTGCAAATTCTATTTTTTTTATTGACTAATAACATACACAGTAGGGATTATACAAAAACCGGTTTTTGAATTTAAATTTATCTACAAAACCGGTTTTCAACATATTTTCTTTTTATTTAACTTTATACAAAATTTGAAATATTAACAAAATAAAACTTAAAATCTTGTATAATTTTAAACGAAACTATAACAAAATCAAATTTATTACATAGAAATCGATAGAGATAAACTAAAAGTATTTTTGACATATAACACAGGTTTTTAAGTGCAAATTATATTTTCTTTATTGAGTACAACATATACAGTAGGGTTTATACAATAACCGGTTTTTTAATTACAAATTGTCTACAAAACCGGTTTTTAAATTTTCCAGTAAAATAAGCACCAAAGGACTTTTAAAAACTATAATAAAATCAAATTTACTTCATAGCAATCCATACAGAAAAACGAATAACAGAGTCATATATCTAAAAGAAGTAATTTTTATAGATATCACACGTTTTTAAGTTTATACAAAAAACACAACTTTAAAAAAACCGGTTTACAAATTTCAACTTGTCTACAAAACCGGTTTTCTAATTTCCACCAAAAATAAAAAAAGTTTACAACTTTTTTTTAATAACTTTATAGAAAATTTAAAATAAGAACAAAATAAAATCTCACAAAATAAAACTTAATATCATTATATAATTTTACATAAAACTATAACAAAATCAAATTTTCTTCATAGAAAACCATACAGATAAATGAATAACAGAGTCATATATCTAAAAGAAGTAATTTTTATAGATATCACAGGTTTTTAAGTGTAAATTCTAATTTATTTATTTATTGATTAATAACATATATAGTAAGTTTTATACAAAATCCAACTTTACGAAATACCGGTTTTTGTATTTCAACACATGGATTTTTACAACTTTTTATTTAACTTTATACAAAAATTAAAATAATAACAAAATAAAATCTCACAAAACA
Organism: Nicrophorus vespilloides; assembly: GCF_001412225.1. NCBI lineage: Eukaryota > Metazoa > Arthropoda > Insecta > Coleoptera > Silphidae > Nicrophorus > Nicrophorus vespilloides. Next base: position 11,167 of record NW_017097388.1, on the reverse strand, counting down.
AAACTTTACTATAATAGTACTTAAAATTACCTAAATGACTATAAAATATTATACTATTTCTTATTTTTTAATTTTATCAGAAAATATGATTTCAAAAAGGAAGGAATGTCTATAAATCTATTTCTCAAATAGGTCATTGTTTAAGATAGAAAATTTGTAGAGATAGACAATATTCATTTGCTACGTGTACACAAACATCGAATTTATTACAAATACTAGACGTTTTTTTTTCGTTGTTGCAAAATTTATTCCTAATGAAGAACTGGACAATTTTAGCGAAAAGTAGTTGAATTTTCTATCATTTTATTGGTTGTAGCACAAACGATGAAGTACAAAATTTCGAAAATCTAAGTTTATTTGTAAGGAGACTTTTAACTTTCTTCATTTGCATCAGAAAACAAAAATTATATTGATATTGTCGGGATTTTGATACTGTCGGGATTATGGTTGTCAAGACTTTGATACTGTCGGATTATAGTTGTCAAGACTTTGATACTGTCGTTATTATGGTTGCCAAGACTTTGATACTGTCGTTATGATGGTTGTCAAGACTTTATGCTGTCAGGATTATGATTGTCAAGACTTTGATACTGTCGGGATTATGGTTGTCAGGATTTTGACACTGTCGGGATTTCGATATAGACTCATTTTTAATTTTTAATGAATTGTCAGCTGTCAAGCCTTTTGTTTTTCGTTGCCATTAGGTAAAGTATACAAACGATGTTAAATTCAAATCTTACGTTAATTTTGGGACACCCTATATATACATACATACAATATAAATGAATCACCAGGTTATTTCATCTAAAATTCGCTGTGTGAGTTGTGAGTTGGGATGCGGAGAGGATGGGGTTGGAAAATCGTTGCAGAGGTAATTAGGTATTTTTAATTGGTTGAGTTGCTCAAAACTTCGAAGACGAAGCATCCCGAAGAAGTTTTGACGGAGTTTGCTCGGGCCCCGGATGGTCGGTCGGTCGGCCGGTATCCAACAATTAATTATGCATTTTGTAAATTGCAGCGCGCTTGATTAATTATTTCCACCTTCAGTCATCAATTAAAATTCGTCAGATAAGGCCCGTTTCAGTTTCCTAATTCTTTTTTTATTTTTATTTCCTTCGTTTTTCCCCCTTCGGAAAATACATTGGGGTTTTTGCAGAAAATCCGGTAAAAACCGGAATCTGCGGTATAAATCTCGACGCTCGGCAATAAAATATTATCCTCGAACGGTTTCGTGCACTAAATTAAAAGGCTCGTCGGTCGCAATTTATAACAATATAATTCGAATGCGATGCATCTAACATTCCCCCATTTCCGGTTCGCTTGGGGTATGCGCATTTCGATGTGGAGGTGAGAACCGGTGAGAGAGGAAAAAAGAAATGACCGCAGTGTGAGAATGTTTACTGCAAAAATATTCGGACGCGATTTACAATCTTTTCAGGGCGATCTTTCCCAGTTTTAGACTCAAATGAGCACCGTTTTCGCATGATCTAGTCGGCCTTTGAAATTATTGCCATCGTATTTCTGAAGATTTAGGTTACGATTTGCGCCGTGCACCCCAAATATAGAGCTTCGATTGAATGCTATTGAAAATCATGTTATAAGTTCACTGAAAAACATGATTTTTCTTATTGCAAATTGAAATTTTTTTATCAAACTTTTTGTAACAGAAGTTTGCTTGTTTTAAATTTCAAATTCCAAATTTACTTAATTAGCTTTTTCAAATATTTAGCAAATTTAAACACGTTTTCACTGTTTGTTCTTTCAAAAATTAATTTGAAATTATATTAAATTAGATTCAATTGAAAATCATGTAATAAATTGACTGAAAAACATGATTTTTCTTATAGCTTATTCATATTTATTTATGCAACGTTTTGTAATTGAATACTTCAAATTATGAAAATTTAAAAATTAAATTAATTAGTGTTGTTTCAAAATTGATTCATCTTATATATAAAACAAATTTATTACTAAATTTACTATATTTTATATCAATTTCAAATATTTAGTACAGTTATTCATATTTTCACAGTTTTCTTTAAGAATTCATGTAATAATTTTGAAAATCATTTAATAAGTAGACTGCAAGACATGATTTTTCTTATACCACAATCACATTTTTTTTATCTAACTTTTTTTAACAGAAAATGCAAATTATGCTTGTTTTAATTACAAAGTTAACGTTTAATTAATTAGTTTTGTTTCAAAATTGATTCATCTTTTATATAAAATAAAATTCTTACTAATTTTTCAATATTTATTTCAAATATTTAGTAAATTTAATCACATTTGCACAGTTTTCTTTCAAAATTCAATTTGGGAATATATTAAATTAGCTTCAATTGAAAATCTATCGAAAATCATGTAATAAATTGGCTGAAAAACATGATTTTTCTTATAAAACATTCATATTTTTTATGTAACGTGTTGTAACAGAAAACTTTTAATTATGCTTGTTTAAAATTTCAAATTTAACATTTAGTTAATTAGTTTTGTTTCAAAATTGATTCATCTTTTATATGAAACAAAAATATTTACTAAATTTTCAATTTTTTATTTTCATTTAAAATATTTAGTAAATTTAATCACATTTTTCAGTTTTCTTTCAAAATTCAATTTGAGAATATATAAAATTAGCTTCAATTGAAAATTTATATTAAATAAAAAAAAATTGAAAAGCTATTGAAAATCATGTAATAAATTGGATGAAAAACATGATCAATAAATAAAATTTATTACAAAAAAATCTTACTTTTCTTATGAACACAAAGGTTTGTTTTCTTTTTATAGTCTTCAGCTACTAATTATATAATATTGTATAGCCGAATTTAGACTTTATTAATTAAATTAATTTAATTAATTAAAGAAATAATTGTAAACTTCAATTATTTCTTTGAATTATTTTCCTATTAAATTATTTTCGATTTAACATTTTGTCAGCAAAATCTAATTTTCTTTGGGAAAAACCATTTACATTTTTTCCCAAATTTTAAATTGAAAATTAGATAATAGTGAAAAACATCGAAAATGTATAAAAAATTGTGAATCTTATTTCTGATTTGTTCATATTGAGACATGTTATAATATATTTCGTAAATACTTACAAGATTCGTTTTTATTATAAATTGGATCCTTATAATAAATAATTTGATATTTTTTTTTTAATAATGATTCATTTCCAAAGTTTGGTCAAAAGTTTAATTCTCTAATTTTTGTTCTTGCTAATTTCTTCTAAAAAAACCTCAAATCTTTCCACAATTTTCACCTATTTTTCCCAAATATAAAAATATTAATTTCTAAAACTCAATCTCTCTCGATTTTGTTTGTAACTTCGGGGCAACAATAATTATTTTGTTTTTTTCTTCAATAAGAAAGAGTGTACAGATTCTCCTTCATTATTATTCAATATTTCTTATTTTGAATCTTATTTATATAAAAAAAAACTCGTCCATCTGGTTTAAAAAAAATAGAAATAATATATAATAAACTAGTGCAATATTCAGCCTGAAAATGGCGAATGTGGTTTGACTAACTTGAAAATGTAATTAATGCAAAATCAAAGTGAGTTTGTGCGGGGCATAGATAAACACAGACAGAACTAATAACAAAGTAATGGGTTTATATACATATATATGTATATAGTGTCCTAGTTAACGAACCTAGGTTGAGCACAATCCACGTAGGCTTTACCTCCATCGTCGTTTATATATATCTACAAAACGCTCTATCCGAAATTATTTGCCTACTAGCAAAGTTCAACCCCTCATCATCACTGCTCTCTCTCTCTATATATATAAATGTATGCATCTATATGTATACGAGTATATGAAAGTCTGTGTATGTATATTCAAACATTGGCCAATTCGACCCGCAAAATATTATATTAACAACGTATAGGTGAAGCTTTTGAGCGTAAATGTGTATTTTGTAACCAACGACCGTGCAATTTCCTTCGCACAATATTCACCTCGGCTTTTGCGCGCACACAAATTCGTCATACAAATATTATCATTATTAACCTTTTATAACATATATAATATGTACGCAAACTTTGCTACAAAAAAAAACTATTAGAATATACTAAGCTTTATACGTATTTTCATTTTCAATTAAATAATTTACACTGCTTATCAAAAGTCTTGACCGCTAAAGGTAAAAGCTGTATAATGAAATGTAGATAATTAATGTAAACTTATATAAAACTTTTTTGTATGAAAACATTAAAAAAATTCAATTTTTCTTATAGATTTTTTTTTAATAATTTACAAGAAGTATTCAATCTACTTGATGATTATAAAAATACATTCAAATTAACTGTACAAAAATAGATTATTTATGTATTTTTGAAAGTTATAATTAACATTTCATTAGATTTATGTCGAATACTGTTTCTAATTTTATAATAAATCTAATTGTTAATTTCTAAATTAATGACTTATCTCCCTTTGTGTTAGAAAAAACACACATATTATTTACTTTATAATTGTTACTATTTCCATAATAATTGTAAATTTAACTCTCTAAAATACACTTAAGCAATGCGACACAAATACGTATATTTTTTATATACAAATATCTCAATTTAAATATTGGGTAAAATAAAAAGTTCTGAGACTTTTTTCTCTATATATCCACGATGAATGTTCGTATTATTTAGATCAAATATGTACTTTTGTACATTCTGAAGGCAATTTCATAATTTTGCGATTGAATAAATCCTCGTCTCTATTGGTAAAAAACTTGACCAGCTCATTTTCACAAGCCTCTCTTGAGGCCAGTTTTTTACCATCAAGAAGCTTCGGAGCTTCTGGCGCGTCTTTAAATATGTGTACGGCCTGGCGATGTCTTGATGGAACACAACACCCTTCCTATTGGACGCCAATTCTGGACGGTTCTCGCCAAGCGCCTGCATCAATCTGGTTAGTTGTTGACAGTATAAGTCCGAATTGAGTGATTGGCCCGATGGGAGCAGCTCATAGTGGAGAATTCCCTTCCAATCTCACCAAAAACACAGCAAAACCTTCTTGGTCGTTAATCCAGGCTTGGCAATAGTTTTGGCCGGTTGTACTACGATCTTGTTCGTCTGTTGTTCTCATATGTGATCGATTTTTCAGAGCAAGTCACCATTAGCTTTTCAGCAGAAAATCGCAAGCATCAATTTGCTCAAAATTTGCTCGATTAGCGTTATACAAATGATTCCAAACGGTTTTCTGGCTAAACTGCAGTTCTTGTGCAATGGAATAAGTGCTCGCATGCCGGTCCAACTCGACGTTTTCCATGATTTAATCAACAGTTTCGACGATTCGCCTGCCAGGGCATGTCTCATCTTCGACGTACATATTACCAGAACGGAAGCATTGGAACCAACGCTTTGCTATTGCATTCGATACTCTCTGCTCCGTTTTTCTCCTTGGTCGTATTGGTACTGAAGAATGTATCGAATTTTCTATTTTTTACCTCCATTTTGCAACGCTTGAACACATAACTGGATTCACTAAACACAAAACTGTCAAAGAACTTTTTTAAAGCGTTTTGTCGCCTTTAAGTCGCAGTATAGAATGACAAGATGCACCGTATACATCCTGAAATATGGTTCACTAAAGTCATCTAACGATAAAGGCTCAGAACTTTTTCCTTCACCCAATATTTAACCTTCACCCAATAGTTAAGATATATTTGTTGTTGAGTTAAAAGAAACTGATTATTGTATTTATTTTAAGAAGAAGAAAGTTTTAGTTTGGTCTTTTTTTGTTGATTGAAAGTGTTGAAAGAAAGTGTTACTTTCTTTTTGATTTCTGACTGAATAGACAGTGGCTGGCTTGTTGGCGCGCAATGCGGAAGCCAAATGAGGAAGGCGGAAGGAAAGAGAGAAAACAAAAGGACTTAAATCAGTTTCAAAATAATTGGCGCAAATATTTTCGTACAATTTAATAAAATACGAAACAAATTTGATGTAAAATTAGGAAATTAGTTTTGCTATAATTCATTTAAATCTAATTTATATAAACAATATTTGTTTAATAATTGATTCAATTTAAGAGGAAACCGTGAAAATATGAATTTATTTAAAAAAAATTTGAATTTACAATAATATCATGAAAAATTTATTTATTAAATAATAATTTTCTTATGAAAGGTGAAAATGTTACAAACAATTTAAATTATTTTATTTTAGTTCATTCTTAAAAGTTAAATTAACAAATGATTTTAACATTTTTCCATTCATGCTATATAAACTTTCAAAGATTTATGTGCAAAATATTTAATTAAATTGAAAATTACCCAATAATTTACAAATTGGATTACATAAACAGTTTTTTTTTATTATTATTAGAATACAGTAAAACTATCTCAAAAAAAGAATTTATATGCAAAATTTTTGAATTTACAATAAAATCATGAACATTTTATTTATTAAATAACAATTTTCATATGAAAGGTGAAAATGTTACAAACAATTTAAATTATTTTATTTTAGTTCATTCTTAAAGGTAAAATTAACAAATATTTTTAACATTTTCCATTCATACTGTATACATTTTCAAAGATTTATGTGCAAAATATTTAATTAAATTGAAAATTACCCAATAATTTACAAATTGGATTACATACACAGTTTTTTTTATTATTATTAAAGCGCGCTTCGGTAGTTCGCATAATTATTGTAGCTGCATTGTAAATTAATTTCGATTGTGCTCGCAGATTAAATTTGATAATCCCGAAATGATCGATCGATCACAAACGTTGGCAGGCAGGTATTTCAATTACCCGAACCACTTTAAAGTATGGAAATACGTAAGGGATTTTCTTCGTTTTCTTTACCCTTATTTTTTTTTGATTTATTATTCTCGATGCAATATTATTATTATTATTATTATAATAATACTCTTTTCGGTTTTAAAAAAGCGTACGGCTTTTACGCTTGACGGAAAAGATTCAAAATGCGAATGAATGATGCAGCGACGTCGTCATTATTATTGGTATTATTATTTGAAGAAATGCCTTTTTCCCCAAGGGGAATCACCTAAATATCAGAGCGAATATCACCGAAAAATAAAGAGAATATCAGCTGTTATTTTGCAGACGACCCTCGTCTAAACCTAAATAACGCCAATTCGTGCATTGAATTCGTAATATTTGTTCTGGTTCTTGATTTGAAATTAATAATTTAGGGGAATAATTACGTCCGTTTAATAAATGATTCAATTCTATTATTACGTGATGTCAGTGTTATTTGTCTATGGATATGAGTAAATTGGATTATGACGAGCACACAAGTTACGTAAATTGAAGCTTAATTAATACAATTTTTTATTAGAATAAAGTAAATCTATATAGAATTAGCCTATAATCATCCAAAATCAAATATTTGGCATACATTTAATATAAATCCATTGGATTCGATTGAAATACAAGGTGCGAAAAGTATTTGAGGACAAATTTTCAAATACAGAAATTTTTGATAAATTCATTATATTTCTTTGTAAAATCATACAATGAAACCATCAGCTTCAATAACTAAGATCCAAATCGTAGAAAAGCTTGAATTAAACGATTTTGATTCATAACAGACATTACTTCCAAGTAATCTTTACTGCAACAATCTTGCAATCTTGAGTTCCGGAGTTATTTTGCAAGTGATCACATTGATTTTCTTGGATCATGATCAAATGGTTTTTTTGAACGCTTGGACACTTCTGATATGTTGTCATCATTGTTCTTCAACATCTTACAAACTTTTGTAAATCAATGATCTAGCGACTTTCAGAAATTACGATATTTCCAAATCTCTATGATAAGCTTTTAAAGTTACTGTTACATCATATCAATTCATTTCTTGAGTCATCAATTTCCAACCTGAAAAGTGTAATTGATTAGAATTCAGTACAATCAAGAAAAAAGTATTAGAAGAAGTAAATAATATAGAAATGTAGTTCAATCAATAAGTTTTGAAGAGGATGTTAGAATTTTACTGAATCCAGTAAGATTTACAAAAAATGTTGTTTGTAACGAAAATGAAGGAAATTAAGACTAAATGTGACAAAATTAAATTATTTTACTGAATGCTGAAGTTTTCAGTGTAAGATTTAGAAAAAACTTGTTACTAATGAAAACGAAAAAAATTAAGACTAGATTATGTTAAGAACTAAAGATTTAAAAATGTGTCAAAATGACATTATTTTACTGAATGCAGAAGTTGAATTTACTGAATGCAGACGTTTTTAGTGAAGATTTACAAAAAATGTTGTTTGTATCGAAAATGAAGACTAAATTAGAGATGTTCCTGTTAAGAACTAAAAAAATGTGTCAAAATGTATTAAAATTACATTATTTTACTGAATGCAGAAGTTGAATTTACTGAATGCAGAAGTTTTCAGTGTAAGATTTACAAAAAAATGTTGTTTGTAACGAAAATGAAGAAAATTAAGACTAAATTGGAGAAGTTCCTGTTAAGAACTAAAGATTTACAAAGGTGTCAAAATGACATTAGAAGTTTTCAGTGTAAGTCTTAGAAAAAAAACTTCTTAGTAACGAAAACAAAGCAAATTAAGATTAAATTACAGAAATTTCTGTTAAGACTTTTAAGTTTTAACAATGTGTAAAAATGACATTATTATTAGGAAAAATTATTGCGATTTAGGAAGAATTGTATGTCTATAATTGATGTTAACACGCGGAAATTACGCTATTGAAAAACAGTAACTAAAACCAAAATAGGCTGGACAGATATCAAAACATATTAGCCGTCAATATTTTTGATAATAGCTGAACAACACAGCGACTGAAAAAGTTTCTAAAATATCATAGAAAATGAGTAAATTATACTGATTTAGGAAGAAAACTTCATGCGTAGGCTTTGGCATGTGAGAATTACGTTTTTTTAAACCTACCCAAGCGTTTCCATGGTAGTTAAAGTTTGTTTTTTTTGTTATTTTTCAATTTGTTGTACTCAAGTTGTTTATGGTGGATGCAACACCTCCACTTCCAATGTATGTATAGAAATATGAAGTGCATTAAAAATTGACGCGACGAGTAAAATTTGCCGCCTAATTTCGAAACCGGCGAAGCGAAGGCAACGTTTTCCTGCATACATTATTCAAGTGTCCAACATTCGAAAATCGATCAGTGATTACGTGTACCAACAAACCGTACAACAAATAGCAGGAAAACGATGTTTGTGCGCGTAATTCAAATGTACGAACGTATACGTAGTTGGTTGCAACTAACACGTATAGGATTCCTAATATTATCGCTAATGTTAAGCAATTTATGTTACCCGAGCAAACACACACACACACACGCGGGCTTATGTAATCGTATCAATTATGTAAGCGATTTTGATCCGTATCAAATATTTGGCATACATTTAATATAAATCCATTGGATTCGATTGATGCGCCCTCTACGTTTGCAACAATTTCCATCCGCGATTCCCCAAAATTAAGCTATGGTAATACGATGCACATGCCGTTATGGATTTTAGATTTAGCCCAAAAAAGTAAAATTTACACTTCCCCCAAAACCCTTGTTTAAAGTGTATAACAGTTTTTTTTTTCTTCTTTTCCCCCCCATTCACTTCCAACGAATTTTATCTTATCTGCAGTTTAAAATGCAAATTGCCACTGCGTATATTCACTTACGCCTCGCATAAATCGCGTAGGAGTTTTTCCTTTACTTTCCATTACCTGGCAGGTTATTTTTTTTTTCATGTGTGTGTATATACATACACAGACAGAGCAGTAAAGTTGGAAAAAGAAATTTCCTCTGGTACACGAGAGAGGTGGGCTTTCTCCTGTTATCGTTTGTGCCCTTCCCCCTTGTTATTTTCCTTTTCTTATTCCTTTCCTCGATGCGTCTGTGTGTATGTGTATATGCAGGCTGATTAAAATTCATCCCTTCGCATGTTTCCTTATTGCCATTCCTCGGCGACAACGGCGTTCCTAAATTTCTAAACTTATTGATTTTCAAATTGCTCACTTCTTCTCGTTCCATCGCGGATGCGGAAAACCGACTCCCTCGCACCAAAAAAAAAAAAATCCCGTTTTACCAACGAACGACTTTTACTACACGTGTAGTAAAGATATTAAACGTTACACTTCCCTCGTAATATGATTGCTTTTACTGTTGTTTTTGCTGTTACTGCTTTTTCCTCTTCTCTTCATTCTTTTACCACCTCCTTCTTTTATTTACACCCATTTGCATTTCAAACGATGCAAAAAAAAAAAACTTTGTTTCCCGTAATCTGGCGATTCCTGTTTCTTGTAACGCCGCAAATTATATGCAAACTTTTCAACACACACACTGCAAGTAATTTATTAAGAAATTATTGTGTTTCACTTCAATATTCTTTCGTAACGTTCACATAAAATAAAACTACTTTTTACATTATTATTTCATAGTTAAATTTTCAATATTAGTTTATTTTCCCCTTATTACACTTTTAGTAATCTTTTTCGCAATTACCAAAAAAAAAAAAATTATATTTTATTTAATGATAAGATTTGTTTTTTTTTAATAATAATTAAAATAATTACTTTATTATTTTTTTTTCAAATTTATGTTCTAACTCCTTCGCTGCGACCATACAGAAATGCTGGGTCGTTCTGTGGTACCAGATTTGTGCAGAGTTGACAATATGAAGACATACAGATTATGTCCACTCCAATAATAGAAGCCTCATATAAATTGTCAATTTCTCTGTTTTGTTCATATCTGCTGTTACAACAGGCAAAATTTTTGCGTTTTGTAGGTAAATATTGTTTGAACAGCAATCTACCTTTCCAAAGTGATCCATATGTGATTCATTCAAGGTAACAACTTCATCTGGTGTATAGAACCTGCAGAATATCTCATTCAAATCATCAATCAATGGACGAATCTTGAATAGTCTATGACAATTATTATTATCAGGATCTGGTGCATCATCATTATTTGCACATTGGAAATTTTTTTAAATCAACTGATATCTCTTGTCAGAACATGAAGCAAAATGATTGCATTCTGCTCCGCGCATTATACGTTAATTTTAAAACAATCTGTTGAGTTTCAATGGAATTTATCCAATATCATTCCATATTTTCATTCAAAAACTATAATAAAATTTACAAAGTTACAAATTTTACAACAATGGGTTCAGTTTCAATGGAATTTTCCAACATCATTCCAA
>NW_017097387.1:0-48496 GCF_001412225.1 Nicrophorus vespilloides | reverse complement strand
TGAATGCTACTTGCCGCTTCTCAGCTCCTAAGTAATCGAAACGCAACGGCATTAAAAATACAATATGATTATCATAAGCAGATATATAAAACATTGCTAATTTATTGATGATATATTCGACTTGAATAGAAATTGCAATAATCAATTATTATTATTGCTTATTATAAAACCTATAGCACTTTTTCCTAGCAAGTATAGAATTGAATGAAAATTTCAATATTTTTCCCACAATTGTTATAAATTGCTTCAATATCATTAAAAAATGTATAAGAAAAATTTAAACGTTTAAAGGTTATAATTGACGTAAGATATTTGACTTTTCACTCAGTCCATAGGCGTCCACGAAAAATTTTCTGGGGGCAGACAACCCGAAAAGCGCCGTCCTTAACGTGTTAATGTACAATAAATCAGAAGATTCTTGTATAAGAGCATTTATTTCCTGAAAGGCTGTTTCGAGGAGCTTTAAATTCATAAAATAATAAGAATTAATCTGTGTTTTTTTTATAAATATTAATACTTTGTTCTATTTTTTTAAATATTTAATAAACGGGTCATTTTGACCCATACGTGGTACTTCTGTTTCATTTATGTGTCCGCAGTAGTTGGCTTTAGTTCTATAATTTTGATAGAAGTTCCTTATATTTTCGTAAATTGTTAAGTACAAATCAATTGCTTAACTGTTGTAAACAGCTTAAGTATTCGTTGTTATTGAAATTAGTAATGCATGCATCTTTGGGTGGTCTCTGCTTAACTCATGCAACGCGTTGACAGCAAATTCGTGTAATTTTCGCTAATTACTCATCCGGGATGGTGTGCATCCAGAGCGTCTCGTAATTTGCGAGGATCAGCGAGGGCTGAGACATGGTGACAATACACGAGGAAGCTCATTTAAACTATTTAGCGGGTGGTTTAATTAACAAGGCGTTAAGATTAATAGCGACGAGATAATGCATCCATCCACCTTAGTAGTCTTCTCAGTCTCTACTACATACACTTGACTCGAGCTCCACCTTTCAACGCTCTCAAATACTTTTATCATTATTACAAACTTTTGTTATTATATATTTTTTTGGGTATTCCCATTTACTGGATACTCTTTATTATTATTCCCGGACAATGCTTTCCGGACTGCCTCGAAGCTGCAATAAAGACGCTCCGTCCCTCCCGAAAACACTCCACGCCAATTGAATTAAATGACATCGTTTCCTTTTTAAATATGGCTCGTTTTCTCTTTCCTTTTCTTTCCATTCCCTTCGTTTCCTTCCTTATTTATTCTTTCCTCCCTTGCTTCTTAGATTCGCGTGCCGCTCTTTTGGGAACAAGAAATTAAGTGCTCGAATATCCAGGAAATGGCATCACGAGCGTTTCAAGGAAATAAGTAAATAAACAATATAAGAGGCCGTGTCGGAATACAATATGTGTACTTGCTTATATAATATAGCCGAGAGGGGTTGTGGGGGGGTGTTTTTGCAGTTTTATTGTCTATGTAGTACATAGACTCTCGTCGTCCCGCAGAGCTAAAGTCCCGTCGTGTATTCTATGTATAGAGTGATAGAATAAAACTAAATGTCCCGGAATAAATTCTTTACAGGACATTTCGTTTAAGTGTCTATGTATTTTGATATCTTTCGGTTGCAACTGTTATTATTATCAGCGTCGCAACATATTTTAAACCGGAAAACTCTATACCAATTACCATACATTTCTCTGTTTTCATCATTTCCTTAGCTTTTATCCCAACATTATTTTATAGAAACTAGCTTGTTTCAGTAAAATTGTTGATTATTCTTTGTATTTTTTCATACAAACTTTTCAACTTTTTCCAGTAATATTGTAGATTATTCTTGTACAAAAACATACTTGTTTCAGTGAAATTATAGATTCTTTCCAACTTTTTTTCAGTGAAATTGTTAATTATTTGCTTATAAAAACATACTTGTTTCAGTGAAATTATTGAATATTCTTTGTTTTTTTTTCATACAAACTTTCCAACTTTTTTTCAATGAAATTGTTAATTATTCTTGTATAGAAACTTACTTGTTTCAGTGGAATCATAGATTTGTCGTTGCATTTTTTATTTGAGTTAAATTGTTAATTATTTGTTTATAAAAACATACTTGTTTCAGTGAAATTGTTGATTGTTTTTTTACAGAAATTTACTTGTTTCAGTGGAATTGTTGATTATTCTTGTATAGAAACTTACTTGTTTTAGTGGAATTATAGATTTGTCTTTGCCTTTTTATTTCAGTGAAATTGTTAATTATTTGTTTATAAAAACATACTTGTTTCAGTGAAATTATTGAATATTCTTTGTTTTTTTTTTTCATACAAACTTTCCAACTTTCAGTGAAATTGTTGATTATTCTTGTATAGAAACTTGTTTTAGTAGAATTATAGATTTGTCTTTGCCTTTTCTATTTTAGTGAAATTGTTGATTATTCTTTGTTTCTTTCATACAAAATTTTCAACTTTTTTCAGTAATATTGTAGATTATTCTTGTATAAAAACATACTTGTTGATTGTTCTTTTACAGAAGCTTATACAGATTTTTCTTTACTTTTTTTCATAGAAAATGTCCAATTTTTTTTCATTAAAAATTTTGATTATTCTTTATTTTTTCAAATTGTTAATTATTGTTTTATAGAAACTTGTTTTAGTAAAATTATGGATTATTCTTTTTTTTTTCATAGAATATTTCCAACTTTTTTTGACTGAAATTGTTGGTTATTCTTTTTTTTTTTTCATAGAAACCTTCCAACTTGATTCAATGAAATTTTATTTTTCTTTCATAGAAACGTTTTTATTTATTTAAAATCAAGAATTATAATCATTAGTTTCTCTTAATACTGTTAATCAATTTAAACTTCACAATTAAATGTGAATTAATACATTTATAAAATGTTCACTCTTATAAATTGTCAAGTTAGAAAATAATACGAATCACCTATACAAGAAAAATCTTCCGCAGACATTGGTTAACTTTAATCGTTTATATTCGATTGATATTAATAACACCATCAGAACTTATTTATATTTACCTCGATTAGTCCGGTTTCAAACAGTTCTGGATATTGACGAAACCGGACTATAATTTTATTCATAAACTATTGCATATTGAAAAGTGTACATTTGTATAAAAAAAATTACTGTAGTAATTTAAATGTAATAATAAAATGTAAAAGATTCAAAACATTAGAAACAAAACTAATTTAATCAATTTTAATATATATAAATTTGATTAATTAAATTTTTAATTAAAATTTATTTCTGCTGTTGGGCTCATAACTAATATATTTATGATTCAATTATTATCGTGTAAAAAGTTTTCATATAAAATTCCATTAAAAAAGTTTGATATTTTTAAAGTTAAAAATACAATTTTTACAGCAACGTATATTTGAAAGTTTTTAAATATGTCACATATTTAATAAACTTTATAATATCTGTATGTTTCGCCAAACACTTTATATTATTTCAAATTGTAGTATTTTAATAGATTAAAATTTCATTGATTACTAAGCTAAGAAACTATACTTGTTAATATACATCAATGACATATCTATAGTAACATTGACAGATTTTATAATTTTTGGTTTGGTTTGTTTTGTTTTCTTAATTGTTTTTAATATAATTATGACGTCATAATTGTCAATGAACAGCAATGACATGGTTACAGCTGTCAAACTAATTCAAATGTCATAATAACTGTCAAATATAATGTTTGATGTATTTGCTTATTGTTTTACAAATGTTTTCATATAAACACGAGGTTAGAGGTCAAATATGAAATTTATATATTTTGTTTTATAAATATGAGGTTCTAATTGTCAATGTACATCAATGACATATCTTTGGTAACAGCTGTCAATTGCCAATGACAGTTCTATGCTAATAGTTGTCAAACATATAGTGTGATGTATTTTGTTCACTGTTTTATAAATAATTTAATATAATTTGAATGTTAAAATTGTCAATACACATAAATGGCATATCTTTGGTAACAGCTGTCATTTGTCAATGTCCATCAATGACAGTTCTATACTAATAGTTGTCAAACATAAAGCGTGATGTATTTTGTTCACTGTTTCATAAATAATTTAATATAAATTGGAGGTTACAATTGTCAAGACACATCAATGACATATCTTTGGTAACAGCTGTCAATTTTCAATGTCTATCAATGACAGTTCTATACTAATAGTTGTCAAACATAAAGTGTGATGTATTTTGTTCATTGTTTTATAAATAATTTAATATAAATTGGAGGTTACATTTGTCAATACACATCAATGACATATCTTTGCTAACAGCTGTCAATGTCCATCAATGACAGTTCTATACTAATAGTTGTCATACATAAAGTGTGATGTATTTTGTTCATTGTTTTATAAATAATTTAATATAAATTGAAGGTTACAATTGTCAATACACATCAATGACATATCTTTGGTAACAACTGTCAAACTTAATATCTAATTTATTTTGCTCATTGTTTTCGAAGGATAACTACATTTAGAACTGTTTTCATTAATTCTTCATCAATTACTTCATCTTAGAGAAAATACTTTATTGATTTTAAGGACAACGAAAAAAAAAAGTGTATATGTAATTAGAAGAGGAAACGTTTAAATTATGGCCGTGACATCGGATCTCGTCATCCGCTCCATTCGACACGGTAAACATCTAGGAAATAATCGATGGTGCGATTGTAATTAAGTGGGGAAAATGCTCGGGTTCTGTAATTGATTTTTAAACGAATTTGTCGGTGCAATAAATTACGCCTAGACCGGCCGACCGGGTTTACGTAAGACGAGCCGTTTATTTGCAATCAATCTGCAGCTGAGCTTTCGCGTGTCCGCGAGGCCATACATGTAAGCTCTCTTTTATCCACCTTTCGAACACCTACAGCTTCAAATAAATTTTCTCACTATAATATTCTTCAATGAATTTCTCAATGGAGAAGCAAAAAACATACATCTCATTCAATATTAACGCAACAAAACAAAAAAACAATTACGAATAATCACGTAATTCGTTTAACAAAATAAATCAGTTTTACAAACTACTAACAGCAGTTTCGAAACTAATTTAAAAAGTAAATGTTATTAGCGCATGCAAAATAAAAATTGCGCAGGCCATTTTTTTTTCTATTTTTCGTTGGTTACGAAACGGCAGTTCCTCTTGATTATGTACGGCGTGAAACAATGGCGTTTTCAATTGCCGCAGGACCGAAACCTGTGCAGGTGATTCCCTCAGGTGCCAACGTTTCAGCAACAACGAACACACAAAAAAAATAATAATAATTCCTTTCGTTTCGCGACACAAATACATTTTTCATAAGTCCGCACACACGAAAAAAAAAAAAGAAAACTTGGATTCTTGTTGGTGGGAAAACAGCTATTACCGATAAAGAGGCCACGCGTGTCCGGATTTCGACAGGTCGATGTGAAAAATGAAGTTATTAGATTGTCGTGTTTGAAAAATAACGTGCACTAACTAATTTTTAGTGATTTCCATTGTGTTTTTCTGTAAAAAAATTACAATTTAGTTTGTGTTCTAAACATTGTTGTAAACTTTAATAATTGATAAAGATCATGGTTTTTTGAATGAAAGATTTCTAAAAACTGTTAACGACCAAAAATTTTAAACATTCATTAGTCGCGTGGCGTCTGTGGGACGCACTGGCTACCATACCTATCATAAATTTGAAAACTTGTATTTTGTATTTATATAAATTAATTACTAACGTTTAATTTAATGCAATTTCTAAGACGTCTCGCAATATTGAAAATGTGAAAATTATCCTGATTTAGGAATAACTGTTTTAGTAAGCACAATTATTAATCGATAGTGAAATAAAGAGCACAATTAATCAACTTTAGACTCGTATTATAAACTGTCGAAAAAAGTATAAAAAGTAACGCATCCTCAATCTGATCAAAGTATGTTTTTACCTCTTTTTTGTAGAGAAGAGGAAACCTTATATAGGGATTATTACTGTGGGATTCCTACTTCACTAAAACCTCTCCCCTTCTTCATAAGCATACAGGTAGATTGTTTTGACATGTCCCTGCAATGCAAATTGTCTAAGCAAGCTCTTCCATTCTATATGTGTCCATTATCACTTTCTTCCTTTTCTCTCTCCATCCTTCCTTGAAAGAGAGCACCCTTGCTACGTATCTTGTGATGATGTCCCACTGTTCTTTGCTCTTCAGCATCTCGCCAACGTCTCCGGTTCCAAAACTTCCCCGAGATTTGTTTCCTCCTCGTGCTTCACCATCGCCCATCTGCAGCATCCAAAGAACGTGTGTTCTGGGCTATCAACTTATTCGCAATACTTTTCGTCTTCCTTTCTTGCATTATAGTGCAAGTACTTGCTGAAGCGCTTGGTTTGACATGTCTCTGCAATGCTAATTGTCTAAGCAAACTCTTCCATTATATGTGTGTCCACTATCACTTTCTTCCCTTTCTCTCTCCAACCGCTCTTCATTTTCCTTGATAGAGAGTAACCCTGCTACGTATCTTGTGATGATGTCTCACTGTTCTTTCCTCCTCAGCATCTCCGGTTCCAACATTTCTCCGAGATTTGATTCCGCCCATCTGCAGCATCCAAAGAACGCGTGTTCTGGTCTGTCATCTTCTTGGTTTAGATGGAATGTTGTCTCGCCGTGTTTTCTGGAAATCCATGGTTCTATTTTTGGGATTAAGGCTACCTTCTTTAAACTATCCCATTTTTCCAGCAGTTTAGCCCTGGAAGTATCTTTGCTCGCTCTGCTTCTCCCATCTATCTCTGGCTAGAATTTCGATTGGTGGCATGCCAGCAATTATTTGAACTGCACCTCGGGAGATTGTTCTGTAAGCACTGCAGACCCTTATTGCTCCCCTGTATAGATTTTTTTTACATACAAAAGCGAAGTTTCACTTAGTCGCGTGGCGTCTGTGGGACGCCTGGCTACAATACCTATCATAAATTTGAAAACTTGTATTTTGTATTTATATAAATTAATTACTAACGTTTAATTTAATGCAGTTTCTAAGACATCACGCGATATTGAAAATGTGAAAATTATCCTGATTTAAGAAGAAGTGTTTTAGTAAGCTCAATTATTAATTGACAGTGCACAACTTTAGACTTGTATTATAAAAAATCGAAAAAGAGTTTTTCATTTTCTTTATAAAGTAACGCATCCTCAATCTGATCATTTTTTACCTTTTTTTTTTGTAGAGGAGAGGAAACCTTATATAGGGATTCCTACTGTGGGATTCCTACCGCACTAAAACCTCTCCCCTTCTTCATAAGCATACAGGTCAATTGTTTTGACATGTCTCTGCAATGCAAATTGTCTAAGCAAGTTCATCATTCTATGTGTGTCCACTATCACTTTCTTCTCTTTTCTCTCTCCATCCTCTGTTCGTCCTTGATAGAGAGCACCCCTGCTACGTATTTTGTGATGATGTCCCACTGTTCTTTGCTTTTAAACATCTCGCCAACGTCTGCGGTTCCAACACTTCTCCGAGATTTGTTTCCGCGTCGTGTTTCACCATCGCCGATCTGCAGCATACAAAGAACGTGTGTTCTGGGATGTCATCTTCTTCGCAATACTTTTCGTCTTCCTTTCTTGCTATAAAGTGCAGAAGCACCCGTGTCCGGAAAGCGCTTAGTATAGATGGAATGTTGTCTCGCCGTGTTTTCTGGAAATCCATGGTTCTATTTTTGGGATTAAGGCTCTCTTCTTTAAACTATCCCATTTTTTCAGCAGTTTAGCCCTGGAAGTATCCTTGCTCTCTCCTCTCTGGCTAGGAATACGGGATATTGTTCTGTAGACCCTTATTGCTCCCCTGCATATAATTTTTTACCTACAAAAGCGAAGTTTCACTTAACGAAGTAATTACTTTGAAAGCATTATATTCATTAATCGACTGTATTGAACTGAAAAAGACTGTTGACTACAAACTACAGTCCATCGCTCTACCAACTGAGCTATCGAAGGTTATATAACAAAGACTGTTGATATATTTGTAGTGGTCACTGTGAAAAGGACAACCCCACATTGTATTATTTGTGCAAAGGTTTTGTTTGAATGCCTTTTGCAACGATAATCACGTATTCGATAATTAACTAGTCCTAATGACTACGCTGAGTGGAATAATGAAACTAGCGACTGGCGAGGCAACAACGGGGTCGTATTATTAGTTCGTACCTCGAGGCATTGTTTGTTTATTATCATTGTTATGATTAAAGTTATTCGAGGAAAAGTTTTCTTTCCGGGGTTGTAAATAAATTGAGTTGTCTGCGGAGATATTTCACGCCCCGAATAACGTTCCGTTATGTATTTCCCCGAAAACCATTTCCCTCACACCCTCATTTCTACAACCATGCATCTATATCTCTATATAGAATGCAGGAATGTAACGCGAATATACTTACACACACACACGTTCTAGGTTCTGGCGTTGGTCCGCACAGAAGAAACTTTTGAACTACTTTACCTATATTACATATACATAAAAGTGGCGAGTGCACTTTAGGACTCCTACGTGCATAAATAGAAAGTTCTGAAATATTTACAGGGACATCTTAATCCCATTCCGAAAGACTTCCCGAACAAACAATAAATCATCGTCGCTCCGTCCTGCTAAACTCTGTTTGTTGTTTAATTAATTTCAGTTTATAATTAATTGCGTTGACCCTAATTACGTTCGTCGCTTTTAATTACAGTACACAGAAATTCTACATCCAACGTTCGATTTGATATTATTGCAAAACGAACGGTTCAATTGAACTACCGAATTCTATACTCCATGTGCATTAAAAATATGCAATTCGTTTATTGACCGCATTAACGAAATGGAATGCCTAAAAGCTACAATAATTTTGCACTCACCAATTTTTAACAGCATATAATTTTCTGCATTTCGGTCCCAAAATTAAGGTACGTCTTATACTTAGAGAAGTACTGTATCATTCAATGTAATATTAACCCCTTCACAGCGAGTATGTCTCGTCATTAAAGTGCATTCCCATGTGCGACTGAGGAGTATGTCTCGTCATGTTTTGCTTTGCTGGAATATTTCACATTTTTTTGTTAGATGATGAATTGATGAATTGTTTTGTAATAGAAACAAACATATAAGCTGAACAATAGCAGACAAATAATACTACTCAATTAACAAAGAAGAAATGCAAGGTACCAAGTCGGAAATGTTCGATTTTATTGGTCTGACATTGCTCATGGGAATAATCAAAAAGCCAACCATTGATTTGTACTGGTCAACAGAATCTTTATATAGCACTCCCGCTTTTGAGAAATTAAAACTCATTTTTATGTAATTATGAAAGATGAATATAATATTGAAATTGTAAGTATTTAAGATGTTAAAGTATTTCAACTAAAAGTTTTTTATAAGTATTTCCAAAGTACACCAGAAAAGAAGTATTGAAGCTCAAACAAAATCGATTATCTAATATTGCGATTTTACTATAGTTTTTGGATGAAAATTCGGAATGATGTTGGAAAATTCCATTGAAACTGAACCGATTGTTGTAAAATTTGTAACTTTGCAATTTTATTACAGTTTTTGGATGAAAATTTGGAATGATGTTGGAAAATTAAATTGAAACTGAAGCTATTGTTATAAAATTTGTAACTTTACAATTTTATTATACTTTTTGGATGAAAATTCGGAATGATGTTGGAAAATTCCATTGAGATAGAAACTGAATCCATTGTTGTAAAATTTGTAACCTTGCACTTTTATTATAGTTTTTGGATGAAAATTTGGAATGATATTGGAAAATTCCATTGAAACCGAACCGATTGTTGTAAAATTAACGTATAATGCGCGGAGCAGAATACAATCATTATAAAAGTCGGGGAAGTTGTCAATCGTGTTTCGAATCGCAATTTGATCCCGTATAATAAAACCTCGGAGACAAGACAGCTTTAAAACAACGAATCGATTAGCTTCCAGTGTACACTTTGATCGTGAAAATACCGGTTAATACTAAATTGAATGAAATACCGGTTAAAATGAAAATAATGCACTCAGTTCCAAAAATTTGCGCAAATAATTAATAACAACGCTGCTCGATATACGAGCGAGCACACAGAGAAATATGAATGTGTATAGTAATAAATCAATGCAAAGTGAATAATAATGAATGGCAATTGCTGTATGCATTTGGTCAATTGGAAAATAAACAGGATTTTCAATTAACATCTATCCATATGAACCGAAACCCCCCCCGTTGTTCTTTTACAGAATTTAATTCGATGCAATTTATTTGCATCATTATTCGACGCACCGACGTTTTTCGCTTTTCGAATCCAGTTTTGAATACGTGCGGGGATGAAATGTAATTTGCAGAATAAACAAACACTTCGAGGAATAATAAAAATAACAAATGTATCCACGAATTTGATAAATTTCGCAACGAATAACATTTAACAACAAACGATGCTCAATTAATAAAAGCCGTTATTTTTTTTTGTTCTTTTTAATTTAAAAATATTTGATTTTTTTGTAAATGTTGGGGTTGTTTTTTTTTTGAAGTATTATTTATGGGTCATTAAAAATATTTATTTACATCGACGCTCATCTCCGTTTTGTATGAAAAAATGTGTGTTTTTTGCAACCCCTCAACCCTTATCGGACAGAATATATTCGGCTCTCGATAAGGCAAATAATTCACGTGGGAAAGCACCAATAAATAATATTCAAAGGGTAGTAAATACGCGCACTCATACTACACACACACACCTACTGACATTCGCACACATTTATCGGCTCTGTCTGTTTTTTTTTATACCGTTTTTTTTTCGTTTATTGGGTTTTATGTGTGGCCATTTCTCCCAAAAGAGTGGAAAAACATGAGAGATCTACTAAAAGTTCAGTTTCAATTTGGTTTTAGAACAAGTTTTGGCGCATCCAATTTGAATTTGCGCAAATTATTTTCATCGTATTTTTTTTATTTGCACCAATATACGTTCGCATTGTCTTCGTTAATAACCAATTTGGCAATACAAAGTTTTTCTTCATTCATTAAAAAATGGTTTTCAAACAGACTTTGGGACCTACTTATATTTCACTATAAATACATTTAATTTTAAACAATTTGGTTTTAGAATAACTTTCAATTTGAATTTGCACAAATGATCTTTCTTGATATACAATGGACGTATTTCTTTATTAGCGCATTGTCTTTATTAATAATAAATTTAGCAATAAAAGTTTTTTTCGTCTGGTTTTCAAGCAGACTTTGGGACATATTTATATTCCACTGTGAATACATAATTAGTTTTATTTTGTTAACTATTTGTACATCTAATTTTGAATTGCACAAATGGTTTACATATACATATGAAGTATGGAAGTAATTGGAATTTGCACCAATATTCGGTTTTTAAACAACCTTTGGAAAATATCAATATTTCACTATAAATACATAATCTGTTATTTTTTATTAGCTATTTCTACATCCAATTTTGATTTGCACAAACAATCCTTATAACAATGGAAATAATTTGAATTTACTCGAAATTTGCTCGATTTGATACAAAGGTTTTCTTCATTCACTAGAATCTCTTTTCAAAGAGTCTTTAATAAATATTAAATTACATATTCATACCTTATTTTTCTATAATAAACTAAATATAGTTGTACATCCAATTTGAATTTGCGCAAACACTTATTCTCCATATGAAATATGTCGTAATTTTAATTTGTGCCAAATATGCTCGCTTTTTCTTCGTTTATAATCAATTTAGTTTTTATCAATTCTCTTAAACATTGGTTTTCAAACAGTCTTTGAGATATTTTTATATCCCACTCGCAATTTAGATTTGCGCAAACAGTCTTTATCTCTATATGCAATGGACATAACTTCTATTTGCGCCAAATGCGCTTGCTTTCACTTAATAATCAATTTATTTATACAAATTTTATCTGGATTCACGAACAATTCGAATTTCGAACAGATTTTGGGATACATTTATATTTTATTACAAACACTTAATTTACTTTTTTTAATTAACTAGTTGTACATTAATATCGGATTTGCGCAAACAAGCTTTCTTGCAAAGGACGTAATTTAAATTCGCTTGCTTTGTCTTCATTAACAATCAAGTTTTTCCTTATTCACTAAAAAAAATGGTTTTCGAACTATTTGCACGTGGAATTAGATTTGTGTAAACGGTCTTTAGCTCCGTATATAATGGATGTAATTTGATTTTACTGCAAATTTGCTAGCTTTGTCTTTCTTAATAACTATTTAGTTTTTTTCTCCATTCACTAAATAATCGGTTTTCTTTAATAAATACTTAAATTTAACTATAAATACAAAAAAATAACATTTTTTTTATAAAAAATATGTTTGTACAAGCAATTTGGATTTGCGCAAATGGCCATTCTCGATATGCAATGGACGTAATTTGAATTTGCCCCAATATGCTACAAATTAACTATTTCTATATTAATATCAGATTTGCACAAACATTATTCATATAACATATAACAATTTGGCAATAGAAAATTTTGCGTCATTAACTAAAAAAACAGTTATCGAACACCCTTTAATAAAAAAATATATTTCACTATAAATAGATAAATTAAATTTGTTTTATCAACTTTATATGTTTGTCGTAATTTGAATTTGCGCCAATATACTATTAATTAACTATTTGTATATTCATATCGAAGTTGCGCAAACAATATTTCTTCATATAACAATTTGGCAATAGAAAATTTTACTTCATAAACTAAAAATCGGTTTTTAAACAATATTAAATAAATATTTATATTTCACTATAAATACATAAATTCAATTTGTTTTATCAACTTTATATGTTTGTAAATCGAATTTGGATTTGCACAAATGGCCTTTCTTGATATGCAATGGACGTAATTTGAATTTGCGCCAATATACTATTACTTAACTATTCATATTGGATTTGCGCAAACAATCTTTCGTCATATAACAATTTGGCAATAGAAAATTTTGCTTCATTCACTAAAAAAACGGTTTTCAAACAGTCTTTAATAAATATTTATATTTCTCTATAAATACATAAATTCAATTTTTTTTATCAACTTTATATGTTTGTAAATCGAATTTGGATTTGAGCAAATGGTTTTTGAATTTGCCCCAATATACTATTAATTAACTATTTGTATATTCATATCGGATTTGCGCAAACAATCATTCTTCATATAGCAATTTGGCAATAGAAAATGTTGCTCCATTTACTATATATTTATAAATCGAATTTGGATTTGCACAAATTGTCTTTTTCCATATGTAATGAACGTTATTCGAATTTGCCCCAATATACGCTCGCTTTGTCTTCGTTAACAATCAATTTAGCAATACAAAGTTCTTCTCGATGCACGAACATAGATTACCTATGTAATTAATGCACGTCCTTCCTATATAGAATAGTACACAGGTGTTTCCATTCATGCATCCAGTCAAATTTTGATTCCTCACTAACAAAACTTGTTCAATGGACAAATCAAATTACAGTGTATTTTTTGTTGACCTGAAATTTGAGCTTAGTCCTTATAAGTAATTTATATAATATAGTTACTAAATCTTCATTCATTGTTAAATAATAAATAATATTTTCTATTTTCAAATATTTATAAAAAAAATACTTTTGAATGTGTAAAAAAACATAAAGTTAAATTGATATTTAATTAAATAAAGTAAATTTAAAAGTAAATGAAATTTTGTATACTTATTTAAAAAAAAATCTATTTTCCAATAAGTTGAAGTAATTTGGATATTTTAAATTTATTTTTCTTTAATTTACTAAAATATGCAACAAAATAATGTTGAAATTTATGTAAGTTAAGAATGAATAATTTAATTAGTAAAATTAGTTGTAATTATTTCATAAATTGTAATAATAATTACATCAATCAATATTAAATTAATCAAAGTTTCTCTACTTTCAATTCATTGTTTTTACTATGTTTATTAATGCGTGAAGCTCGAACAATCACTTAATTAATTAATATGGATATTAGAGGTACTTAGGTCAAATCCTATCCATTAATTAATCAAGGGATTAACACCGACCGAAGGACACACTTACAACGTAATTTCGTGAATTACGTAAACATGCGACGGTTCGCGCAGAGTGCGAACAGCACAATTCTTATCTGCAAACACTGGAGGAACGCGGACAATCCTCAATTGTAATAAATTTTCGATGAGTCAGTGCGAACATCGAAGAAGATTACCGCTTCGCAATTTTTCGAACCAATTGCATATGAAAAAAATAATGCAATTCATTGGAAAATAATACTGCTTAAAATAATCGAGTTTGCACACAATGAAAAAAGTATAACGTTTTGTGATTATGCGATTTTTATTGCATTTAAGTTAGCTTAGCAACACGTTTGTTGCTGTAGTTTCTGTACAAAAAAAAAACATATGATTGGAAAAAAATATGTTTTTTTCTAATTTATAAATAAGCTATGTTAATGAAGCGTGTGAAGTTTTGAAGAGGGTTGTAGTGTAGAAATTATATAAAGAGAGTAAAAAAAATATGGCCTTAAGCGATGCACACTCATAGCAAGTCTTACCCTGGTTTTATATGACTTTTTTTTGGATGCAACAAGTGACACACGGATAGAACAAAAACAATATAACAGAACAAAACAAAACAAGTAAACAGAACAAAACACAAACGCACGAAAGGGGTGAGGAAATAGGGGTGGATGCACACGGGCACAGACACAACAAATTATATTGAAGAACGCAAAGCCTTAACACTCCGATTTCTACTGGTAGACTAGAGTTTTATTGGTGGCACCGTTTGCCTTGTAGAGTTCGGTTCTACTGCAACACTTGATCTCCTCGGTATGTGTTATTTCATTATCGGTCTGATAAGATTGATTATGTGCTGCCACTGTAAATATACACGAAATACAGACTAGCATTCAACCCGTTCTATCCTCCTCTTCTTCTTCTTCTTCTTCGTTTTCTTCGAGTTCGTCCTTCGTGCGGAAAAGAGATGGGACAACGTTTATCTATCGATAAACAAAACTGGCGGACGTAAATTGAGAAAATCGCACTTTGTCAAAACAATCTCAGAGATGGGATGTTCAAATATTTATGCAAACAACTATAAATAATTGCTTTGTTGGATCATCGAATTCAATTCTAGTTTGAATTCAATTGATTGATTTCTTGTACTTGTAGATAGAACACATTTAAACAAAAGATTAACATTAAAAAGATGTGAAAATAAAAGTTTAAAACTTGATTTTGATATAAACAAAAGTTTTTTATAACTCGTTTGTTTAATACAATTTTTTTATTAGTTTTTAGGAAATTAACAAATTTACTTAAGTATATTTACTTTACTAATGATTATTATTTTGTATTTTTCTCGCAGATAAAACAAATTGAGAAACAAAATTAAATTAAAAACAATTATTTTTTTTTAGTCGAAATTAAATTATTTTAATTAATAACAATTCTCGACAAGTTAACTAATTATTATATACTAATTGATTAGTGAATGTAAAAAGTTGAAGAGAATTTGAAAATTATAAATAAAAAAATAAAATTTGATATTTATTTACTAACAAAAAAACTTATTTATGTTTGATGAATATTTCATTTGTTTATATTAACACTATTATTCAAGAAGATAATTAATTAGAAAAAGTATATTAATTAAGTAAATAAGTTTTTAGATAATTATTTTTTAATTCTATAAGAATTTAGTTAATTTTATGAAACAAATCTAATTTATTTTGATTTTGAATGAAATAAATTTACTGAAAATTGTCATAATTACGTAAATTATTAACAATACACATCAAAAATTACATACATACTAATGTTAACAAAAAATAAACACAAAAAATGTATTATGTAAAATAAAAAAAAAACGATTAAATGAAAATCACTAAATTTGAAAACTAATTACAGGAAAATGGAAAATTATTTAAATATGATAATAAGTTTATTAGTTTATTAGTTTATTATAATATGTACATTTGGTGATCTACTTATTATGTTTGATTATTCAGTAATTAAATAAAATGTGAAGACATGAAAGAAAAAATGAAAAATCACCAAATTTAGTGTATTACATTGTTATTTTGTTACATTGTTATTACGCAACAGCAGTTACATCTTATTAGTTCATCATTTTTAAGAAACAACGTAAAATTTTAAAATAATTAGAAAAAAAAATAGCTCAATTAGGAACATTTTTTGCAGCAAACTAAAAAGTACCACAAAACTACCAAGAAACTCATATGAAAGGTTATTATCTAATGTTTGATATGAATATTTGATAACCTAATTATTTTATCTCTATATCTGGTTATAACGTGTGATTATTCACTAATTTAATAAAATGCGAAGACATGTAACAAAAAATGAAAATACACCAAATTTAGTCTATTAATTTAAGTTTATTTAAGTTTACCATTATTAAGAAACAACGAAAATTTTAAAATAATAAGAAAAAAAGCTCAATTTGGAAAATTTATTACAGCAAAATATGAACTACCCCAAAAATACTACTAAACTCATAAGGAAAGTTATTATTTAATGTTTAATATGAATATTTGATAATCTAATTATTTTATCTCGATATCTAGTTATTACTAATTTAATAAAATGCGAAGACATGTAACAAAAAATGAAAATTCAACAAATTTAGTCTATTAATTATCATTACGTAAAAGTTATTACATCATGAAGTAAGCATATAACAATTAGTAAAGATATTATATAAAATTTAAAAAATTCTTATTAGTTTACTATTTTCAGGAAATAACGATTTTTTTTAAATAATTAGAAGTCCACATTTTTGATAATTTATTTATTTTCTTTTGATATCAAGTTATTAATTATTACTTTATTGCGTGTAAAAAATACTATATATCATTTATTAATTAATATTATATAAAAATACGTGTTTGTATAGATGTTCTAATTTAATTAAACAATAAATTTCAAATATTTGCCAATTTTTGAGTAAATATTTAGTAACATTTTTCAAAAAATTGAAAAAATAAAAGATTTATTGCTTAATATTTTAACGTACTTATATAGAATTGTGAAAAAAAAAACTATATTGTTCTTAATTGACACATTGACTAATTGACTAATTAACGTCTATTAAGTAATGCCCACAATACTCATTATTTATACTTTTGACAATCTCGTAATGTTTCCGGCTTCCTCTAATTAATATGATTTTGACCAAATGTACAGAAAAAAAAACATCTCTCAGTATTATATATTTTTTTGCATTATTCCCATTTGTGAGTGCACTGCGAAAGCCAACAGTTTTCTATTTAATCTAATTTGGATTTGCGCCAAGCGAGAGACGTGAACGGGTCCGAAACATCATAAGCTATTGTTCCGGACGTGTGTCGTTATTTATGATGGATCTTGCTCTCCGGATCGTTTCACATCTAATTTATATTTATTACGAGATTTTCGTCCTCCGCATCGTCCATCTACCATCTTCAACTAAAAACGCAGCTGCTTTCCTATTGCGTTTAACACATTGCAATTTGTATATGAATTTGCAATTTACGTGGATCCGCTAATTCGCAATTTCTGCAATACGCACGCTTCCCGAACGCGTTTGCAAATGTTTGTGCAAACCGTTAGCAATTAAGAAATACGACTGTACAACAAAATTAAAAAAAAAAATAAATAAACGAATGTCAAAGGATGACACCGCTTTTAATCAATCGGTACTTAACAATCAAATTGTAGGCTTTTGTTTCATTAATTAGTGAACCAATTTCGATTCGATTTCGGATCCGGTGTTATTGCAGTATTCATATAAGCCTACTCCAGCTGTTTTAATTGTATGAACTGTACGTATTGATTGATCAATCGCATTTGTGATACGATTTTAAAGCAGATTACTTTTCGCTTTAAAGTGTATATTTTATATAGATTTAATTTTAACATCACATTCCTTATATTCTAGTAATTTCATAAAATATTAATTGATTTATTTGCACTTTAACCCATAAGTACTACAGATGGGTCAGAGTGACCTATTTGATATTTGTAGAGTGATTTTAAAGTAAATTAGTCTTTTTACTTTAAAGTGTATATTTTATATAGATATCATTGTAACATCAAATTCTTTATACTTTAATAATTTCGTCAAATATCAATTGATTTATTTGCACTGTAACCCTTAAGTACTACGGATGGGTCAGAGTGACCCACCTTATATCTGTTTGCATTTGCATTCTATTGCAAAGTAATCGCAACAGGAGGCACTTATTTTATTGTAGAGTGCATTTCGGGTCAAAGTGACCCATGCATAGAAAATAATTTCTTGATAAGATTTTAAAGCAAATTACTCTTTTTGCTCGAAAGTGTATATTTTATGTAGATTTCATTTTAACATCAAATTTCTTATACTTTTATAATTTTGTCAAATATCAATTGATTTATTTGTACTTCAACCCATAAGTACTGAGGATGGGTTAAAGTGACCCACCTTATATCATTCGCATTCTATTGCAAAAGCACTTATTTATTGTAGATTCATTTCGGGTCAAAGTGACCCATGTATAGAAAATACTTTCTTGATACGATTTTAAAGCAAATTACTCTTTTTGTTTTAAAGTGTACATTTAAAATATTTATCAATTTAACATCACATTCCTTATATACTAGTAATTTCATCAAACATCAATTGATTTATTTGCATTTTAGTCAGGGTCAGAGTGACCCACCTTATATCTGTTTTCATTTGCATTCTATTGCAAACTAGTCGCGACAAGAGGCACTTATATTATTGTAGAGTGCATTTCGGGTCAAAGTGACCCATGTATAGAAAAAAATTTATTGATAAGATTTTAAAGCAAATTACTCTTATTGCTTTAAAGTGTATATTTTATGTAGATTTCATTTTAACATCAAATTTCTTATACTTTTATAATTTTGTCAAATATCAATTGATTTATTTGTACTTCAACCCATAAGTACTGAGGATGGGTCAAAGTGATCCACCTTATATCATTCGCATTCTATTGCAAAAGCACTTATTTATTGTAGAGTGCATTTCGGGTCAAAGTGACCCATGTATAGAAAATAATTTCTTGATAAGATTTTAAAGCAAATTACTCTTTTTGCTCTAAAGTGTATATTTTATGTAGATTTCATTTTAACATCAAATTTTTTATACTTTTATAATTTTGTCAAATATCAATTGATTTATTTGCACTTTAACCCATAATTACTACGGATGGGTCAGAGTGACCCATCTTATACCTGTTTTCATTTGCATTCTATTGTAAAGTATTCGCAACAAGAGGCACTTATTTTATTGTAGAGTGCATTTCGGGTCAAAGTGACCCATGTATAGAAAATAATTTCTTGATAAGATTTTAAAGCAAATTACTATTTTTTGTTTTAAAGTGTATATTTGAAATAGATTTAATTTTAACATCACATTTCTTATATTCTAATAATTTCATCATATATCAATTGATTTTTTTGTACTTTAACCCATAAGTACTACGGATAGGTCAGAGTGACCCATCTTATACCTGTTTTCATTTGCATTCTATTGCAAACTGGTCGCGACAAGAAGTACTTATTTTATTGTAAAGTGCATTTTGGGTCAAAGTGACCCACCCAAAGAAAATACGTTTTTGATACGATTTTGTAGAAAATTACTCTTTTTGCTTTAAAGTGTATATTTTATATAGATTTCATTTTAACATCAAATTTCTTATACTTTTATAATTTCGTCAAACATCAATTGATGTATTTGCACTCTAACCCATAAGTACTACGGATGGGTCAAAGTGACCCATCTTATATCTGTTTTCATTTGCATTCTATTGCAAAGTAGTCGCAACAAGAGGTACTTATTTTATTGTAGAGTGCATTTCGGGTCAAATTGACCCTATTATTGAAAATACTTTCTTGATAAGATATTAATGCAAATTACTTTTATTAAAAGTGTATATTTTAAATAGATATTATTTTAACATCAAATTTCTTATAGTTTAGTTAACTAATTTCATCGAATATCAATTTTAACTTTAACCCGTAAGTACTACAGAGTGACTCAACTTGAGAGGTATTACTTTATTGTAGAGTGTATTTCGGGTAAAAGTGACCCGTCTATAGAATAGATAACATACATTTTTAAAATGAGACTATATCAGGTGAAAAAGTATTTACAATATTTAATAATCGGGTCATTTTGACCCATACTAGTTGTGATTAATTTATTTATGGGAAGTACAAGTTACAGGTGAAATTACAATTATTTAATTGTAATATTGTGTGTACATTCTGAACATCAAATTTCTTATTTGTACATTTGTAACAAAGTTCAATTTATTATTAATATTTTGAGACACTTTATAAACGAATACAATGCAGATTTATGATCAATTTAAAACGAATTTCCAAAGCTTATTAAAAAATGATTATACCTAATTTTCCATTTAGGTTGATTAATTTTCCTTCTCGGAAAATAATGACGAAGAAAAAAAAAACGAAACATTCCCGCTTTATTGATTATAACGACAATTGTTTTCGAAAACCACCGACCATTGTTTACGTAACAATAGGATAAATAAAGAGGCCGCGGCGAAAATACACAATTTTCGCCGTAAATTGATAACAGCGGAAAACGGCATAAACTGTTTGTCTTTCCGCGATGCAATTTAATCCAACCAAATCATATGCATGGAACGAGCGAGAATGGAAGCACAACATAAAAATGATCGTCGAAAACTATATAAATAAATAAATGTATACACTGTTTATTTCGGAGCAAATTGTTTACCTTTTACCGAAACGAAATTACGCTTTTGTATTATATTTTAACTAGAAATTACTTCCATTCAACATCATATTTTATACTGTTTTTATTTAAATAAATGATGTTTTCATTGAAATATTTAGTTTTCAGTTTAGTTTGACTTTGTACAATTTCTTTCTTAGAAACTATACCAAATTTTTGCAATTATTAACTTAATATAATTATTTGGAATATTTTGAACACTAAAAATATTTGTTATGAATTATATTAGTAGAAATTTTATAAGAATTCACTTTGGAAGAAAATATATTAAGAAAAATATATAAAAAATGAATTTTATTTTTTATTTATCCAAATTATGTCTGCAAATAAGTACGTTTTAACATTGTTCATTAATTTGGGAAACGGTAAAACTATTATTCACTGTTTTTCTTTGAATCATGTTTTCATTGCAATATTTACTTTTCAGTATAATTCTGAAATTTATTTTTCACTTTTCAGTATAATCTTGTAATATATTTTTCAGTTTATTAATAGTTTTTATAAAATAACAATTTCTTCCTTAGAAAATATAGTAAATTAACATAATTCTTAAATTAAAATAATTATTTCAAGTTTTTATGAAGAAAATTACTATAAATTATATAAATATATAAAGTGTGTTCCAAAATTAAAGCAAGATTTGAATTTGCCGCCATTTGTGCAGTAAAGTGTTGGAAAACCCAAAAAACACAGTCTGAAGACAAAAAAATGTGTTTTCTATTAATTCAAATCTTGCGTTAATCTTGGGACACCCTTTACTAGTTATTATTTCAAATGTATTATGTATATGAGAATAATACTTCAATTCCTAAAATTTAGTCCTTATAGATGTTTTTCATTAAAAATCAACAAACTTTGTTCATTTTTAAAAATTAATTATTAAATATTTTATGTTATTTTAAATTAATTGTAATAATAAATAAAATCTGATAATAAAACTAATAATATCAGTAAATATTTTTAATTAATTATATATTTATAAATGTCTTCTTAAATGTGATCCTTCTTAAGACTGTTTGATAAAAATGAGTAAATTTTATATGAAAATTGTGTTTTTCTTGTAAATAATTTATAAAAATATGAACATTTTACATTTGTTCATTTAATTGGGAAATGGTAAATGTTATATTCGTGTATTCATTTAAATGATGACTTAATTAATAAAATAAATACGAACGAATATTTGGTGGAGGAAAATATTTAATAATTAATTTAATTGCCGAGCGGTAAATGGAATTAAATGTTCGCCGTGTATTTAATTAATATTAATTAATTTATTTTTTGGTCCCAACTAGTCAATAATAATTATTGCAACCCCTATATTTTTGTACATCCCCTTTAAAAAAAAACCATTGTGAACCCTTGTACGTAGATACGCAATGCGTGTGTGTCTGTAATTGTCTCTCTTTTTGCTGCTGCTGCTGTTCTTTTTTTTTTCATTCATACATTTAAACATTCGCGTCACGAACGCTCGCTATTGGTTATTTTGTAATTGGACGGACGAAAAACGCCAAAACGCCGTCAGAATTTAAATAAAATACAATTAACTCGATGCTAAATTTTTGATGAAAATATTTCCAACGTTTGCTCGAAATGTAATGACATGCACGTGTTTATTATAAATTTATTTATTTCCAAATTCATGATTATAATTTATAGTGTAAAATTAGATTCAATTGTTTGAATTTCCTTATTACAAAATGCTTTATTTTTATAATTAAATTTTAAATAAATTGGATTAATTTACTAAAAACTATTATTTAAATCTTTTTATTCTAATTTCATAGTGTTTTATGCATTTTTTATTATTTTTTTTTATTATTTACAAGAAGCAATCTATTACTATACAAAGCAAAATAATAGTGAATATAAATATAAATGAAATAAACCACTAGATTTAGTATATAGATTTAAGTAATTGTTAATGTTTAAATCATCATAATGGTAAAGATTATCTATTGTCAACCGCGATCTTAAATTTACTCAATGTTCTCATTGATGAACAGATTGTGAATAAAATTATACGACATAAAAAAAAATGTTAGTAGTAATTTTTTTTTAACCGCACTATAGTGAATCCGTATTAATTGAACCCGCACTATGCGAACCACACAAATTTAGTAATTTAATATTTAAATATTGACATTTTTTGAAAAAAGACAATGTACATTTCTATATCCAAATTAATAAAAATGAAATTAATATTGAGACAATATAATGAAGTAAATATTTTAACAGTTGTACTAATGTTTACTTTCATATGATTAATTATTATTTGTGTTGTTTCTTTTTTGTAACAGTTTTCTTGTTTTGTCTTTAATAGGAATTAACTTTTTACTTAATTAATTTATATTTTTCTCAATTGTTAAGTAAATTTTTTGAACCGTACTATGGTGAATCCGTATTGATTGAATCCGCACTATGCGAAGAGCACAAATTTAGTACATTAATATTTAAAAATTGACTCAATATGTCTCAAATGAAAATGTATTTTTTTTATTCAAATTAATATAAATTAAATTAAGAGTGAGACAATTAATGGTAAATAATCAATATAATGAAGTAAATCTTTTAACAATTGTAGTAATGTTTACTTTCTTATGATTAATTATTATTTGTGTTGTTTCTTTTTTGTAACAGTTTTTTTGTTTACTCTTTAATAAGAATTAACTTTTTACTTAATTAATTTATATTTTTCTCAATTGTTAATTAAAGTTTTTGGACCGTACTATAGTGAATTCGTATTGATTGAACCCGCACTATGCGAAGACCACAAATATAGTACATTAATATTTAAAGATTGACTCAATATGTCTCAAATGAAAATGTATATATTTGTATTCAAATTAATAAAAATGAAATAAAAGATTCAGACAATTAATACCAAATAATCAATATAATGTAAATCTTTTAACAATTGTAGTAATGTTTACTTTCTTATGAGTAATTATTATTTGTGTTGTTTCTTTTTTGTAACAGTTTTCTTGTTTTTTCTTTAATAGCAATTAATTTATATGTTAATTAATTAATATATTCCTGAATTGTTTTGAACCGTACTACAGTGAATCCGTATTGATTGAACCCGCACTATGCGAAGAGCACAAATATAGTACATTAATATTTAAAAATTGACTCAATATATCTCAAATGAAAATGTATATATTTGTATTCAAATTAATAAAAATGAAATAAAATATTCAGACAATTAATAACAAATAATCAATATAATGTAAATCTTTTAACAATTGTAGGAATGTTTACTTTCTTATGATTAATTATTATTTGTGTTGTTTCTTTTTTGAAACAGTTTTCTTGTTTTTTTTTAATAGCAATTAACTTATTTCTTAATTAATTAATATATTCCTCAATTGTTAAGTAAAGTTTTTGAACCGTACTATAGTGAATTCGTATTGATTGAACCCGCACTATGCGAAGAGCACAAATATAGTACATTAATATTTAAAAATTGACTCAATATATCTCAAATGAAAATGTATATATTTATATTCAAATTAATAAAAATGAAATAAAAGATTCAGACAATTAATAACAAATAATCAACATAATGTAAATATTTTAACAATTGTAGTAATGTTTACTTTCTTATAATTAATTATTATTTGTGTTGTTTCTTTTTTGTAACAGTTTTCTTGTTTTTTCTTTAATAGGAATTAATTTATTACTTAATTAATTAATATATTCCTCAATTGTTTTGAACCGTACTACAGTGAATCCGTATTGATTGAATCCGCACTATGCGAAGAGCACAAATTTTGTACATTAATATTTAATAATTGACTCAATATGTCTCAAAAGAAAATGTATTTTTTTATTAAAATTAATATAAATGAAATAAAAGATTCAGACAATTAATAACAAACAATCAACATAATGTAAATCTTTTAACAATTGTAGTAATGTTTACTTTCTTATGATTCATTATTATTTGCGTTGTTTCTTTTTTGTAACAATTTTATTGTTTTCTCTTTAATAGCAATTCATTTATTTCTTAATTAATGAATATATTCCTCAATTGTTTTGAACCGTACTACAGTGAATCCGTATTGATTGAACCCGCACTATGCGAAGAGCACAAATATAGTACATTAATATTTAAAAATTGACTCAATATGTCTCAAATGAAAATGTATATTTTTGTATTCAAATTAATAAAAATGAAATTAATATTGAGACAATTAATAATAAATAACCAATATAATACAGTAAATCTTTTAACAGTTGTACTAATGTTTACTTTCTTATGATTAATTATTATTTGTGTTGTTTCTTTTTTGTAAAGTTTTTAAACCGTACTATAGTGAATCCGTATTGATTGAATCCGCACTATGCGCAGAGCACAAATTTAGTACATTAATATTTAAAAATTAACTCAATATGTCTCAAAAGAAAATGTATTTTTTTTATTCAAATTAATATAAATGAAATTAAGATTGAGATAATTAATGATAAATAATCAATTGTAATAATGTTTACTTTCTTATGATGAATTATAATTTTCTTTCTATATTTATGTCTGCTTTGATAATTATTATTAGTTACTTGTGTTAATTATGAACATGAAGAAATTTTGAATTGTAGTTTTTTTTGTGATATTTATTGTTGCGTAAATAGAGAGACGGAACTTTCTGATATTGAAACATTGTTGCAACGCGTGTGCATGTATATATAAATTTCGGGGGTGGTTTTGCGTGTGTGTTGTGTTGTGTGTGCGTGGATGGATGGTTAAAAACATGAAATACGTTTATTGTTCGGGACGAGTGAGTGTGTGCAATGAGTTTGATAGGCATAATGAGCGGTTCATGGGGCCACAATCTCATTAATTTACAGCCAGTTTTGTGCTCTAAACGCATGAGTGGCCATTATTCATGACAGTTCAGCAGACGTGTCACAAACGCTGTGCATGTGCCTCCACCACCACCACCAGAAACCAGCTTCAGCGCAACCCCTTTTCAGCAGTCTAAAACCCTATCAACCTGAAAACGTCCTTTTCATCATTGCACACACACCCAAAACCCACCAAAAAAGAAACATCTCTCTTCCTCCGCTCGAATTCATCAAGACAAAATGTATTTAAATTTATTTGATCTCCGTAGGTATAAATTATTTCTGGTGCGTGCATTCGCAGTGAAATGTTATGATGAGGAGATGCAGACGTCCAAGTTTATTACTCGCATAGCGATAAATCATAGCCGAAATCTTTTTGGAGCGCATCCAAAAACTGGTCTGCAAAATGTCCGAGTGCGACCACTTCAAAAAGCTCCAAACTGCATTCAAACAGTACAGACACATAACTCATTCTCACGAGGTTCTTGTTTTAATTAAATTTAATTAATTCACTTAGATTAATAATACAATTATTTTAATACACTTTAATTTTACTTACTAAAATTGTAATACAAATCTATTTTTTTTTCCTTAATTTTGTAAACAATGAAAGTTTTTTCGGTGACAATCGCAAGTCGGACAACCGAAATACCGTCAATCAAATTCCCAATGTTAAAAATCCCGACAGTATCAAAATCCCAACAATATCGAAAATGTCTACAATAACATTTTTAAATTATTCCGAAGCGTAGTCACTTTTAAATTGTTGTTATTAATAATAAATAACAACAATTAATAATATAATTATATCTGAGATTAATTTATATTTATATATTAATAATAATTTATTGTTATTAATAATAAAAATGTAGCACTGAAGTGACTCAGCTCCGAAATAATTTAAAAATGGTATTGTAGAAATATTCGATATATTCGGGAATCTGATACA
Source organism: Nicrophorus vespilloides (assembly GCF_001412225.1). Lineage (NCBI taxonomy): Eukaryota > Metazoa > Arthropoda > Insecta > Coleoptera > Silphidae > Nicrophorus > Nicrophorus vespilloides. Next base: position 21,871 of record NW_017097387.1, on the reverse strand, counting down.
GTCGGGATTTTGATATAGTCGGGATTATTTTTGTCGGGATTGTGGTTGTCAAGATTCTGATACAGTAGGGATTATGGTTGTCGAGTTTTTGATATAGTCGGGATTTCTATACAGTCGGGATTTCGATAAAGGGCATTTCGGTTGTCGGGTTTGCAATATATAACCAATTTTTTTATGTAGTTCTTTACTTTTAAATTTTTACATAGAAAAATTAATTAAATCTATATTACTTTATTCTTAAAACAATTATTATGTTAAATCCACGTGAGTTTTATATTTAATTATAAATTAATGAAATTACTTGCATTAATAATATAATTATTTCAATATAGTTCTAAAATTTAGTATTTTTACATACTTTATTGTATTTTATATTGATTATGACAGAATAAATTGCAAATCCATTGGAGGTTTTGTCTTAACTAAAACTAATTATTATACTTATAAACGGACATACGTTAATTTTGGGACATCGTTTATTAGAAATAAAATTACTTTATTGTATATTCAAAAATAGTTTTTTTTTTCTACAAATTATACAAATTTAAATAATTTTATTTTGTATTGATTACATAACATTTCGGAAATGTCACTACAAACATGCATTTGACATTTTTCAATTAATGACTTAAACCACTTTTAATTATATTTTTTTGTATAAACTTTAATGTAAATATTTAGAAAGAATTGATTAATTATTACAAAAAATTAAATGTTAAAAATTTTATAATACGTAATTATTGTAATAAATATAGATGATTTTTAACTATTTATTTATTTATTTACAATTTTTATTATAAAAATAAAATTTCAATCGATTATACGACTTATACGAAATAGAAAAAAAAAGTAAATTCCTATATATATTATTTTTTTAACTTTTTTTCATTGTTTATAAGTTGATATGGGGAATAATGCTCAATTTAAGTTGAATTGGCTGTGGCAAATTGAGTGCGCGCTCATTGCGGGGGACGAAAACTGCACGTTTCCATTTTTCACGTTCGCCTCCTCCGATTTATCCGGATGATACAAATTTCAGGACATCGGATTGTCCTTTTATATACTCCACTGGTCACCATCAATCCGCCACGTTCTTCCTTCCTCTTCTATTTTTTTCCCTCTAGTTTTATTTTTTTTTTCATTCATTTTCCCCCCCATTGAAATAAATGACAAGATTATAAATCAATAGAAACAAATCCATTCGTGCAAGGGTAATCCAGGATTTTTGGGCCAACGATACACACACATACATATAGATGGGGGTGAATTGATCGGCAATGTCCGAAAAGTAGCTACGGCACATATTTTATTCATAAGTCTTCGAATGTTTTCATTTATTTCCAATGAATACCTTCGACGTTGCATTTATACAAAGGGAATTTTAGCTTCATTATTCACATCGTCAATAGCTGTACATTTTTGATGTAATAATCAATGAAACATAAAAGTTTTATTGTATAACAAAAATAATTTAGTTAAATTTATGTACATTTATATGAACTAATAAATATTTGTTTTCAACGATTAATAATTTCTAAAATAAATGCATTAACAATAAAATTGAAAATTATTTACATTTTTCAGAAGTTTAAAATAGAAATTATAAATTTATTCTTAATATTGATTACAATATCAAAAAATTGAAGGCATTGATGAAATAAGTTATGAAAACAATAATAATTTTTATTTATCAAAAGTTTAGTATAGACATTATAAATATATACTTAATATTGATTACAACAGCAAAATTATTAATGAAATAAGTTATGAAAACAATAATAATTTTTATGTTTCAAAAGTTTAGTATAAAAATTATAAATGTATACTTAATATTGATTACAGTATATAAAATTGAAGGTATTGAAGAAATAAGTTACGAAAACAATAATAATTTTTATATTTTAGAAGTTTAGTATAGACATTATAAATTTATACATAATATTGATTACAATATAAAAAATATTGAAGGTATTGATGAAATAAGTTATGAAAACAATAATAATTTTTATTTTTCAAAAGTTTACTATAGAAATTATAAATTTATATTTAATATTGATTACAATAGCAAAAGTATTGATGAAATAAGTTATGAAAACAATAAAATTGAAAATTATTTATAAATTTACTATATTAATGTATTTCTGAAAAATTAAACAATATATTAATAATTTGATTGCTTTCATTACTTCTTTCATCAAAATCTTAACATTTTTGATGCCATAATCAATATTACTTATAAATAAATTATTTCAATGTTGCATTTCTAAAAAGAACGAATTTATTTTCCTATTTTTTACTTTTTTCCCTTATTTCGTCAATATCTTTCAATAATTATTGATGTTATCTAAGTTAAATTAATTTTTAATAAACTCAATTTAATTATAAATATTAACAATTTTTCACTTTAGTGTAAAAACTATCAAATTATATTTTTTTTTTCTATTAATTTACTGTTTTAATCAATTAATTTTAATTATTTTTGTAATAATTTATCTAGTTACAAACACTAAATATTCCCAATTTTAACTAAGAAACAATATTAGTTCAGAAAATGATATTTTACATGATTTGTTTTCTTTGTATGTTTGCATTTTTTAAATTTATTCAATTAATTTTCATTAGTTTTAAATACTCTTAATTAATTAATTGTAGATACTAATTATTCATATTTCATAATTTAAGTTAAGAATCAATAAAAGTTCTAAAATAATAGTTTACTTGATCATTAATTACAATTTGATTCAATTTATTCCAATTAATAAAAACTCCAAAAATAAAGTATTTAAAATCTGTAACTTGAACTAATTAATTTTATTAATCAAATTAACAGTACAAATTACGAATCTATTTGTTTCCATGTATTTTGTAACAAAAATACTTGACTTTCTCTTATTTATAACAACCAATTTTTTAAAAAATACATTCTAAAAATGTTTATCAAATTTGAAAATAGTTTCCAGAATTCCTATTTAAATTTCAATTTTCTTCATATAAAAACATATTATGTTAAACATGATTAAAATCGTCAATTTAATTTAGTTAATTATATAATAGTTTATGTTTTACTTAATAATTTTATTCAATTTAATTTAAGCAATCAGTTTTATTAATTATATAAAATTATCATTAAACAAAATTACAAATCTGTTTGTTTTCATGTCTTTGTTTGTTAAATATTGACTTTCTCCTATTTATAACCATGCAATTTTTAAATGAAATACATCGTGAAATATGTTTTGAAACTAAGTCAAGAATTTCCAGATTTCATATAAAATTATTACTTTAAGTATGATTCTCAACATGACATTCCTTTAGTTAATTATATAATAGTTTAAGTTTTACTGTTTCACAACCAAAAGTAACATGCTTGCAATTCAGACAAAAAAGAAACAAAATTGTTAAGATCAACTCAATTTTTAACAGCGCACATGTTTAACGATCCTCTTAACGTCGTGTATAAAACACGACTTGATGGTCAATTTTGCTTGCAGGCAAATTTCGTGTATTTAAGCCGTGCAATTAAATCTCCGGCGTTTATTCGCCATCCCCCATCCTCCCCCGCGCGGGAATTATTACGTAAGGTCGGACAGTTAAAACAATCATTATTACATCAGCGACTCCGAACTAACAGCGTTTCATTCTTATTGAAATAATTAAGTAATCTTAAAGTGCACATATAAATCAAGTCAAACTTTAAATGGCCGTAATTAAAGTGCGCCAGCCCCCCCACGTTTTGTGGGGGGATTTTCGTTGGAGAAGAAACGATTCTTGCATCCTTTCTCTCACCCCCCGTCCGCCACCAAATTGTATACTAAAAAGCCCGTTTACTATCTGATAATTTTATTCGTGTTTTAATTTCGTCCTTTTTCGCGCTGATTTACACACTCTTAGTTTTAATGAAAAACACCCGAAGCTCTAATTGGATGCGATTTATTCTGTGCAAACCGGATTTGCACATCCTTTGTTCAAACATGAAATACACCAATTTTTGGTTTTGCATCAATTCAATTAAACTTTTATTAAGTTTACTTTAAATTCATTTAATTATAAAATAATGAAACATTATTGATTTTTCAATAGATTGAACAAGAACATTTTAATAATTTTCAATGTAATTAATTTAATTAACAAATTTGTATTAATTTGCATTGACATTTCACATTTCAACAATATTTCATTCATTAACAAACTGTAATTACAAAACCAATTAATTAATCTAAATTAACTTTAAAGAAATAACAAATTTACGTTAATTAATTAACTTTCATCAACTTTCAATATTTGATTTTCAATTTAATTGAGAAATTAAATTAAATCTTGTTTTGACCTGAGGATATTCAAACGATAAAAATACAGGGTTTTATTTAATCGCCTCGGGTCTCGGATTTATATATATATTGGAAATCTCATTTCGAATAACTCAAATTCAATCCATTCTATTTAAGCGATTTGAGTCGTGCGAATTGGAATTTAATAAGAATTCATTCAAATTCACACATAAAAAATATTAACCTGCATATTTTCTTATTATTTATTTACTTAATTACAAAAAAATGGATTTTCTGCTTTGCATATTTTTATATAACAATTGTTATGTAAATAAAAATTAATGATTGTTATTTACAGATTTTACTTACTTTTTTACACAATTTATTTAATTATTCTGTACCTAATTAAGTTAATTAATATTAACTATATATTCAAATTAAACATAAAATTATAACCTTTTCCAATGAACCTATCAGCAGATTTGTATTCTATAGCATTCTCCTATAATAAAAAAAAAACAAAATTGAAAATTCTGATAATAATTACTTGTTTACACATCTTTACGTTTTATATAATTACTCTACATATAATCGAGATAATTCAATAGTTTTATAAGCAAATTAAAGAAAAAACTATAACCTTTCGAATGAATCTTACAACTGTTTTTTATTCTTTAGCATTCTCCTATAATAAAAAAAATCAAAATTGACAATTCAGATAATAAAGACTTGTTTACACATCTTTACGTTTTATTTAATTACTCTACATATAATTAAAATAATTCAATAGTTTTACATGCAAATTAAAGCAAAAACAATAACCTTATATTCTCCTATAATAAACTGTCAAAATTGACAATTCAGTTCCAGTACGATTTCCAATCCAAATAACAATGACTTGTTTACACATCTTTACGTTTTATTTAATTACTCTAAATATAATCAAGATAATTAAATAATTAAACATGATAATTAAAGCAAACATTAAGACCTTCTGAATAAGCCTACTTGTAGAGTTGTGGTCTTTACCATCCTCCTGTAATTAACTGTCAAAATTGATTTTTTTTTTTGTAACTTGAACTAAATATTTCTATTTTGAATATTTGATTTACATACAAATTAATTACTGAATCACACATATTTATCAAGTACTTTTTAATTATTATTAATTTGATAATTATAATTAAAACGTAAAATATTAAGCAAATATTACATAACATAATCAAATCATATAGATTTAATTAATTTAGTTCGAAATGACCACAGTAAATACGTCTTTTTATTTGTTTTTAGAGTGTATATAAACATTAATTATCGTTATTAATAATTAATCTAAACTAATATGTATTTGTTAATAAACCAAAGATTATATTCACTAATTATCAATATTATTGTAATTAATTACTCCTATAATTAATTTAATTATAGAAAATAGGTAGTCTTTTTATGTTACTTTTTACAGAAGTAAACTTGGATTAATCAAGAATTTCTAAGATAATATTAATAAATATTAGTACAAATTGTTACTGACTACTTTATTAGTTGCAGTTAGCACATTTATATTGGTTAAAAATTTGGACCAAAGTTACATATGTGAGGTTTCATGTGTAACGGGTAGGGCGGATATATCCGCCAGTCGTGGTTAATGGTTGGTAGTCATGTCAGTCACGTCATAATATATTTATGTCAAATTTAATTGCGTAATTGTTTAATAATATTTATATGTTAATGAAAACAAAAAGAGTTAAAGTTTGTATTTTAATATAAAGTTTCTTTGATGAAATGTATTAAATATGAATATAATGTAAAAATATACATAATTAAAGTTTATTAAATATGGAAACTAATTAATTAAAAAAAATAAGTACTGCGAATGCCGGCTTATATAATTATAATAATAATTCATAAAGGATGTTTTATTTTAATGAACGTTTTCTCTTTGTAGCTTTACATTAAATAGATATGAATCCAATTTATTTACGCGGCGTATTGAAACGGCGCGCTTTTCAAATGAAACAAACATGTGGGTTAATCCCGAAACAGTTAGTTCGCATGTGATGTTAACTGAAGAACGTTTTGATAATGTAACGACTTAATTAAATAAGAGATGCGATCAATTTAATTATACACGTATTTTGTATGCGGAATAAATAAAACTTGATGGCTGTATGAGTGGGAAAGAGAAAAGGGTAAAGGGGAGGGTTGGCTCAAATGAAAGGATTTAATAATCTAATGTCTCCAGTTTTGGAGAGTTTATCTTTAGTAGCTTGTATAACGCACATATACGTACTGTGTATAGTACAGCACATGTATTTGGTATGGGTATATGCCTGCATTCATTGTCCTCGTTATCTCCGTTTCGCCAACATTTCTACACTTTATGTTTCTCGAGCAGAACACACACGTGCACGAGCGCAAAATATTTCAATACCAAAACTCGAGTTTCAGGATGACTGCTGTTAAAAAAAGACACAAGCTAGAGCAACAACAGCAACCACCTTTCATCATATCAGTCATCATCCAACAAAACTGAATAAAAAATACTTTTCAGGCTATTATCCTTAGGAAGAAGTGCAAGATTATACATTCAATTTTCCAATTTATTCATGATAAATAAGTTAATAATTAGGAATTATTCCTTCTGCTATTAAGCAGAAATTATTGATGTTAACCTTTTCGGACGAGCGACGGATATATACGCCCAAACATGCTTATTGTGCAATTGTATGGATGGTCACTGTGGAGTCATGTTTTTGATTAAGTTTTGACGTAAGTTCTGTAGATTCTGTTCTTCTTAAGTTATTAAAACACGTTTACAAAGAGTTAATTGATTTTTGTTTAAATTTCATTTTACAAAAAATGTTGACTACAAATTTACACTTAATAATCATTTATAGTAAGAGCTATTGTCTTTAGAAAGAATTGCACTGATTTTTTTTCTAATTATAAAGAAAACTAACATTAACAGGACTTCAGCTTATCAATTTTTTCATGATGAAAAAGTTATTATTAATTTTTGAAGACTGGAATACATTTTTTTAAGAAATCATCATTTTACTAAATTAATATTAACATAATTATCAAATATTCCCTAATATTTATGAAGTATTCCTTATGCAAATGTCAATTATTGATGTTAATGTTTTGCGGACGAGCGGCGGATATATACGCCAAACTATGCCAAACTATAGTTATTAAAACACGTTTACAAAGAGTTAATTGATTTTTGTTTAAATTTCATTTTACAAAAAATGTTGACTACAAATTTACACTTAATAATCATTTATAGTAAGAGCTATTGTCTTTAGAAAGAATTGCACTGATTTTTTTTCTAATTATAAAGAAAACTAACATTAACAGGACTTCAGCTTATCAATTTTTTCATGATGAAAAAGTTATTATTAATTTTTGAAGACTGAAATACATTTTTTTTAAGAAATCATCATTTCACTAAATTAATATTAACATAATTCTCAAATATACCTCAATATTTATGATGTATTCCTTCTGCAAAAGTCAATTATTGATGTTAATCTTTTGCAGACGAGCGGCGGATATATACGCCAAACTATGCTTATTTATACAATCATATGTATGTTCATTTAATTCTTAGTGAGACGTCACTAGTCTTTTGTCAGTGAAGATTTAGCTAACAACATTTAGATCAGATTTAGTAATGAAACATATAAAATTAGGTATAAAAATTATTATCATATGATTAAATTCCTATATTTTGTTTATTCATAATATGTAATTTATAAAAATAAACAATTTTCCTAATCATTACATTATGCAATTGTCAGAAGTAAATATTCCAGTTGCAATAATTCATTTTTGGTGTAATTACGTCGCAAAGCGTTGCAAAACTTTCGGTCCGACCATAATTTAACGATACAGTAAATTATAAATAATTTGTAATAATGCAGAAACGTAACGGTCGCGTCACTTAAATCCGCTCGAAACATTAATTTTGCTCGCACACATACACCTCGGAATACGAAGACGGAAAAGTTTTAATTGAAATACACAGAGTCTGTACGTCTCCCTACATTGCACCCACTCGACTATTATTCAATAAACTTACGTTCTACAGTCAGCATTAACGGGCAAAGTTCATCCCTTTGCTGCAACACTTTTGCTCCTGAAGATCGTCTCATAGTCACGGTTTCAAACGTCATCCGCAGTACATGCTTAACTATTAATTCCATCAAATACAATACAAATCTCAACAACCTTTAGTAAGGTTTAATTGACTACATTTATTTAATACTTACGTTAATTATACACCTATCTCTTATTTTACACGGTACTTTTTAACATGTTCTTGCTTTTACACGGTTTACACGTAACTGTTTTTACACGTTTGCGCTTTTACATGGTTAAATTACAAAATATTTCCAAAAAATTGAAAATAAAACATAATTAATACTTTTCGATTTACACGGTTTTATATTAAAAAAATTACAATTTTCATATTTACACGTTTTCCTAACTACCATGTAAATCGGAGGAAAAGCAAAATTTAATACTTTAATTATTATAAAAAAAACAATATGAAAATTGATTTGTTTAGTTGAAGTTTACCGACAATTGTCTTCGTATTGAAATTGTAACTTAAGTTACTTTAAAAGATGAAAATATTTGCGGGATTTATGCGGGTAATGCCTGAGGATTTGTAGACGATAAAATGCAGACTTATGAGTTGGTCTCGGTATGTTTATGTCGGTTTTGGATGTGTGTGTGTGTAGTTTGTGCGCATTCGAGTGCAACATAAGGGGGTGATAAATATAATTCGGGCGATGGGAAATGTAGCGGAATTTTCCGGTGGGAAAGGCAAACGCGTGTGTGTCTGTTCGAATCGGATTTGCCCATTGGTAAATATTAGGCATGTGCGTTTGATCACATACATACATACAATTTTTATTTTCTTCGAGTGGTTCCTTTTTGGTTGCAGAAGAAGAAGAATGTAAGAAAGGATGTAGCGAAAAAGACGGGATTGAAAGGCATAAGGATACATGAAGAATTGCCGGATGAAAAATTCTTTAATCCTGGCGCCTCCACCATGCAGAAAGGCTTTCCTTCACATTTGTCACGTCTGTTTATTAAAGATTACTGCCGTTTCGTAGAGTTTTTTATTTATTTTTTGTTTGATAGGTGAAAATCAATATTATATACATATTTCCAGAAAAGTGGAGTTGCCAAATTTGAATTTATTTAAAACAGAAATATTAAAGAAAATGAATCTCACAATTTTTACCTCAAAAATTATATAATTTATATAAAAATTAAACACTTTAGTTATTTTTTAAATAATTTTACTTATATAGAACTTACTTATTTCAGAAAAGTTAGCAAATTTACTTATTTTATTATAAAACATAAATATCTAAGAAAATGAAAATAAAGTAAATTTTACAATCTTTTTCTGAAAAATTATGTAATTTATGTAAAAATCAATATTTTTTAGTATTTTTTTTTTCAAATAATTTAAAATTTTCTAGTTGAATATATTATATAATTAAGAAATTGAATGTAATCAGTAAAGTTTTGAACAATTTGGTAAATATAATATAAGTTTGTTAATGGATGAAATGTGTATGGTAATAATATAATAAATATTAGAGTGTTTTATTGTGTATTATAAAGTATATTTGAATTAATCAAGAATTTCTAAGATAATATGAATGAATATTAACTGCAATACATTATATTTATAAATTTGCCTATAATTTAATTTACACATTTATATTGGTATAAATTTGATCCAAAGTGCAGCAACATTACATAAGTATGATTTCTTGTGTAATAAATTGGGCGTATATATCCGCCACTCGTGGTTAATGGTTGGTAGTCATGTTTGATGACAGCGGCGACAGTCAAATCACAATATATTTATATTGAATTTATTTAGTGTATCAAATATTTTTTATTTTATTATAAAACAAAAATATCTAAAAAAAATAAAATAAAGTAAATTTTACAATATTTACCTGAAAAATTATATAATTTATATGAAAATCAATATTTTTTAGTATTTTTTTTTTCAAATAATTTAAACTTTTGTAGTTGAATATATTAGATAATTAATAAATTGAATGTAATCAGTAAATTTTTGAACGATTTACTTTGGATGAAGATACCCTTTAATGATGGTAAATATAATATAAGTTTGTTAATGGATGAAATGTGTATGCTAAGAATATAATAAATATTAGAGTGTTTTATTGTGTATTATAAAGTAAACTTGAATTAATCAAGAATTTCTAAGAAAATATTAATAAATATTAACTGCAATACATTATATAATTATAAATTTGCCTATAATTTAATTTACACATTTATATTGGTATAAATTTGATCAAAAGTGCTGAACCAATACATAAGTATGATTTCTTGTATAATTAATGGGGCGGATATATCCGCCACTCGCAGTTAATGGTTGGTAGTCATGTTTGATGACAGCGGCGACAGTCAAATCACAATATATTTATATCGAATTTATTTAGTGTACCAAATATTTTTTATTTTATTATAAAACAGAAATATCTAAAAATAAAATAAAATAAAGTAAATTTTACAATCTTTACCTGAAAAATTATATAATTTATATGAAAATCAATCTTTTTTAGTATTTTTTTTTTCAAATAATTTAAACTTTTGTAGTTGAATATATTAGATAATTAAGAAATTGAATGTAATCAGTAAAGTTTTGAACGATTTAATTTGTATAAAGATTCCCTTTAATGATGGTAAATATAATATAAGTTTGTTAATGGATGAAATGTGTATGGTAAGAATATAATAAATATTAGAGTCTTTTATTGTGTATTATAAAGTAAACTTGAATTAATCAAGAATTTCTAAGATAATATTAATGAATATTAACTGCAATACATTATATAATTATAAATTTGCCTATAATTTAATTTACACATTTATATTGGTATAAATGTGGTCCAAAGTGCTGTACCATTACATAAGTATGATTTCTTGTGTAATGAATGGGGCGGATATATCCGCCACTCGTGGTTAATGGTTGGTAGTCATGTTTGATGACAGCGGCGACAGTGAAATCTCAATATATTTATATCGAATTTAATTAGTTACGTAAATATTGAGTTCAAAACAAGTGAGAAATAAAGCAAATATTTTGGTACAAATTTCCATAAAAATCAATATTTTTTAGTATTTTTTTTTTTGAAATAATTTAAACTTTTGTAGTTGAATATATTAGATAATTAAGAAATTGAATGTAATCAGTAAATTTTTGAACGATTTACTTTGGATGAAGATACCCTACTTTATTAGTTGCAGTTAGCACATTTATATTGGTTAAAAATTTGGAAAAAGTTACATAATTGAGGTTTCATGTGTAACGGGTAGGGCGGATATATCCGTCACTCGCGGTTAATGGTTGGTAGTCATGTTTGATGACAGCGGTGACAGTCAAATCACAATATATTTATATCGAATTTAATTAGTTACGTAAATAATGAGTTCAAAACAAGGGAGAAATAAAACAAATATTTTGGTACAAATTTATATGAAAATCAATATTTTTTTTGAAATAATTTAAACTGTTGTAGTTGAATATATTAGATAATTAAGAAATTGAATGTAATCAGTAAATTTTTGAACGATTTACTTTGGAGAAAAATACCCATTAATGATGATAAATATGATATAAGTTTGTAAATGGATGAAATGTGTATGCTAAGAATATAATAAATATTAGAGTGTTTTATTGTGTATTGTTGTATCCGAAAAACCAATTGAATTATACCTGAAACGTTGCATAATTCATGCACGTCGGAGGTAGAGGAAAAAGTAAAACAAACACGTGGAGTGCGTATTAGGTACGTATAGTCCTTTGCAGGAATTATACGATGTTTAGGGGTTGAACAAATAGAAATTAACATAGAACAAGTTGATGAAATATTCATTAAAGCGCCGAACGGATCGTAATTAGTGAGCGACTGAAGGGACAGTCCAAAATAGTAAAAAAAAAACGCTCCGTATTTTCAGAGAAAGAAAATCAGATTAACACACATATTTAGTCGAGTTAACACGTCGCGATTGCAGTCGCCGATAGGACGCGCGAATTTCCTGCAGTCCCTTTGGAAAAGCCCTTCTGCCATGCACCGAGGGCCTTGAGCCATTTGTTAATTACATTTCCCTGATTAAAAATCAATGCCCGTCGGACAAAACAAATTATTATCACGGTCTTTCTCATTCATCCACTTTACCTCCGTCTCTCTCGATGACGATGATGAACAACTTAATGACACGTCATTTTCAATTAGCGTGTGATTCATTAGCGAAGAGTCCATACGATACAAACAACAATAACAAGGCAATAACGATTAGCCTCGTGCATGTTCGAATTACTCATACACGTATCGACTTTCGTTTCTGTGTAATCAACGCAATTTTCTTCTCTTGTTGTATTGTTTTTTCTTTTGTTAAATAGAAGATATCGCTGAGGTAACGAATTTCGCCTGATGGCTCGAATAATGGTTTTTTATTAGATTGCCTATGGAGCGAGGGAACGTAAGAGGTCTGCGAAGATGAAGAAGCATGGGTCTCGGGGATAGAGCTTTGAGCTTTTGTAATGAATATAATGATGGAGAGTTTAGAGTCGAGTGGCATGTGGAAACTTGCAAAAGGTAATATCAGCATGATATAAAGGTCCTTATATTATGCATCCATCCCTTCGTCTCTTCTCTCTCCTCTCCACTCCTTCACCTTTCCTTGAGCCATTCACCGTGTCTATATCTTATATAACCCTCTTCCTCCTCCTTCTCTCGCACAACAAGAATATATTAATTTCCTTCTCGTAGTTCGAGCAACAAAGCTGTTATAGAAATGGTTGACATAGTTTCTGCATTGTGTGTGTGTATGTATAAAGAGAGTCGCTGTAGGAAACACAATATCTTTGTATTATAAACCCGTCACCCAATGCCGAACAACCAAAGCTTTTCTGTTTCGTGCGAGAAATTCCGTTCAGGAAAGTGAAACGAAAAAACTCGATGTCCTCGTTGTTACCAGACGGAACGCCAAGTCGACAAAACGAAAATAATGATACATGTATGAAAATAATAAACGACGAGGACGTTTATAAAGCATAATCCTCCGAGTAAAATATATCGTTTACATAATAGTTTCCGGCACTTCGCGTTCGCGATTTTCACAGGTATACATGCACACGTCATGCGACATATTTCATTTACCTAATATTTATATCAGCTTTACTTGCCACGCAATAAATTTGTCTCTTGGCAATAGAAATTCATGTATTTCTTTTCATAAGTTTACATTGTTTTTATACATTAGTCATTTATATTTCTAAATAAATTATATTGTTGACAAAGTTTTGAGAAATAAAATATATACTTTTTTAATTAAATATTTCTGTTTTATGATCACAATTTACTTCATTATTATACACAATTTGTATAAATTTGTTCAAAAACTGGAAATTATTATTTAACAAGCTTTTAAGAAGTATTAAAAATATAAATTATATAATTAAAAGTTATTTTATATTAATAAATTAACAATTGATGGAAATTCTAATTAATTCTAATTTGTTTAAAATATATGTTTTGTTATTAGATTTGATAGATGTATAATGATTAAACTAAATTAATTACATCAATATTTACATTTAATAGTTTCTGAGAAAATTACGAAAATGTAATCACTTCTTTTTCGAGCGATAATTTTTCATAATTTAATTTAATTGAAACCAAATTGATAAAAACACAATAATTCTTGAATACTCGCTACATTCCTCAAATATTCAACTTTCATACGCATGCTTTGAGTCAATTCTATCTATTATATTTTCTGAGAAAATTACGATAATTTAAACACTACTTTTTCAAGCGATCATTTTTCATAATTTCATTTTAGAAAACAAATTGCAACCAAAGTCATTTTATATAGAAATTGTACTTTAGTAAATTAATAAATTAACAATTGATGAAAATTCTAATTAATTCAGCAATTGAACTATTAAAAATTTAATTAATTATTTAATATTTGTTCAAAATACATGTTTTGTTATTAGATTTGGTAGATGTGTAATGATTAAACTAAATGCAACTAATTTAGAACTTACTAATAATAAAATTTATTAGAGCAATGAATTACAAAAAAACTCATATGCATGCTTTGAGTCAATTCTATCTATTATATTTTCTGAGAAAATTACGAAAATTTTTCGTAATTTCATTTTAGAACGCAAATTGCAACCGAACTGGTTGAAGCACAGTAATTCTTGAATACTCACTAAATTTTCCAAACATTCAATTTTCATAAGCATGTTTTGAATTCACTTTATCTATTATAGTTTTTGATAAAATCACTAAAATGTAAACACTGATTTTTCATGCGTTAATTTTTCATAATTTCATTTTAGAACATGAATTATAACCAAAATCATTAAATATTTAATATTTGTTCAAAATAACATGTTTCATTATTAGATTTGCTAAATGTGTTACATTTAGAACTTACTAATAATACAATTTATTGCAGCAATGAATTACAAAAAAAAATCAATACAATAATACAAATTAAAATTGAATTGTTGCAAAAAGCTATTGACCATAGGTCTTTCTGTCCATTTAGAATACTTATAGCAATTTATAACAATTGTACATATGTTACTGCTATCAAAGAGAAAAACAAATCTCTTTTGGAAATAAACATTGATATAAATTTTCTAAATATAATATTAATCAATAATTTTGCTAGACCTTAATTATCAATAAATATGAAAAAATTAAAAAGTTAATCAAGCAGTTACATTCTTTTTTTAAATAATTGTTTAAATTGTAATTTAAGTTTTTTGTGATACAATTGAATTGAATGGATTTGTTAAAACTAATTCCAAAATTTTCAGCATAATTACAAAATTTACAATTTTCCAAATTTTTCAGATGTAATTTAATGAAATAATTTTTGCTACAATTAATTCTAATTAGTATCTTCAAATAATTAAAATATGTTACAGCCTGATTAAAAGTATTAAAGAAAAATAATTTAGAAATTCATTGCAATTTTTATTTGTAAATAGTTAATTTATTTGTTTTAGATGTAATTGAATTATATAATTTTGCTACAACTAATTCGAACTAATATCTTCAACTTAATTACAAAACATTCATTTACATGATTTTAATAATTGATTATAACATATTTTCATTTTGTCTTGTATCTTATTTATGTTTATTATTTGTGTATATGTTTTGTGTAAAGTAATAAATTAACAATGATGAAAATTCTAATTAAATCAGTGTATATGTTTTGTGTATTAACAAAATAGAGTTTAGTATACATTAGTATGTTTAAATTGTATATGTTAAGTTTTAGTTGGTTAATGGTTAATTCTGAACGCGATTGAGGTATTTGATTAGTGCAATTTTGAAGCTAATAGCAATTATAGCGAAGGTAGTGGTAGTAGTAGTAGGGCTGCGGTTCTGCGGAGGTCTAAAGGGTGGCCGAGTTCCCATCAAGGATCTATATATATACATATATATGTATCTCTTGGTCTTGTGTTCGCTTTCCATGACGGCACTAAATTATTTATATTGTTGTCGGGACTAGCATTCAGATGTCTCCAGAGCCTGACATCTTGTAAAGGCGAGGAACAGTCGGGATGATACATGTTCCAGATACCGTATACACACTATTAGTCGACCCATTTGGATTATTGATTCCCGTTGTTGAGGAGTAGCAGCAGCAGGAGGAAGCCGCTTGTGGCTGCAAGGTGTGTGTGTTTGTGTATATATATACGGTATGTCTCCTGCTGTCCTTCTCATCTCATCTCACTGTATGTCTGCATCCAATGCTATATGTATACCGAGCAATAGCACATGCAGGAAGAGGCATCATCTGCGAGAGTATGGAAGAGGAGGTGGAGGAGTTTTGTTCTGAGCGAAATCCAGGGGCTTTTCCTCGCCTTCCACATAGTTGTAGAAACTGTTGTCAGCTCATAATCCTTTATAACGTTCCAGAATTATACGGGTGAATGGTTACATTTCATTATCATTATTACTTCCCCTCTGCACCGGATTATATTACACCGTTCAAATGTGATACTTTCACTTTATAATTTAGAAGAAAACATTTACATAATTTTTCATGAAATGTTTGCATTATCAATCTAATTCATAAATGATGGCAGAAGTACTCTAGCCTTCTAAATTATGCAAATATCCAACATCCATTTTTGGATCCATTTTATCTATAATATTTTCTAAGAAAATTACTAAAATGTAAACAGTTCTTTTTCGAGCAATAATTTTTCATAATTTAATTTTAGAAAACAAATTGCAACCAAATTAATTAAAACACAAGAATTATTGAATAGTCAATGAATTCTTCAAATATTCAATTTTCATACGCATGTTTTGAATTAATTCTATCTATTATAGTTTCAGAGAAAATTACGAAAATGTAAACATTACTTTTACAAGCGAACATTTTTCGTAGTTTCATTTTAGAACTTGAATTGCAACCAAACTAATTGAAGCACAGTATACTCGCTACATTCCCAAAATATTCAACTTTCATATGTATGTTTTGATTCAATTCTATCTATTATATTTTTTTTTGTTAGAAAATTACGATAATGTAAGCACTACTTTTTTGAGCGATAATTTTTCGTAATTTCATTTTAGAACGCGAATTGCAACCGAACTGCTTGAAGTACAGTAATTCTTAAATACTCACTAAAATCTCAAAATATTTAGCTTTCATACGCATGATTTGAATTCACTTCATCTATTATAGTTTTTGATAAAATCACTAAAATGTAAACACTGATTTTTTGAGCGATAATTTTTCATAATTTCATTTAAGAACATGAATTGTAACCAAAAACATTGAAGCACAGCAATACTTGCTACATTCGCCAAATATTCAACTTTCATATGCATCTTTTGGATCTATTCAATCTATTATAGTTTCTGAGAAAATCAATAAAATGTTAAAAGACTGCTATTTCAACCGTTAACTTTTTATACCTTTGAACAACTTTTAACACAAATTACAGCTAAATGGATGAAACCACTTAAATTTATATATACTCGCTACATTTCTGATACATCTAGATTTCATATGAATCTTTTGGATCTATTCAATCTATTATAGTTTCTGAGAAAATCAATAAAATGTGAAAAGACTGCTATTTTAAGCGTTAATTTCTTATGCTTTTAACTTTGAACACTAATTACAGCTAAATGGATGAAACCTCATGAATGTATGTATACTCGTTACATTCCCGATAGATCTAGCTTTCATATGAATCTTTTGGATCTATTAAATCTATTATAGTTTCTGAGAAAATCAATAAAATGTGAAAAGACTGCTATTTTATGCGTTAATTTATATACCTTCAACTTTGAACACAAATTACAGCTAAATAGATGAAAACTCATGAATATATGTATACTCGTTACATTCCCGATATATCTAGCTTTCATATGCATCTTTTGGATCTATTCAATCTATTAGAGTTTCTGAGAAAATCAATAAAATGTGAAGACTGGTTTTTCGAGTGTTTATATAATCAACAAATAAAGTAAATGAATATATTAGTAAAGAATAATTATGTAGTTTAATTTAAAACGTAATATTTAATGAAATTAATAACCGCGATTTGATTGATAAAACTGTAGTATTCAGGTGTTGTTTGTAATGTAGTTTGTAACGGTGTAGAGATTGCATGTGCGCAATTTGTTTTGGGTCTTGTTTTGTATGTTGGTACGTATGTATGTTGCACGTACATAATTGTGTAATTAAGTGGAGCGATTCGATATTTCACGCGCGGGGGTAGCAAAATGTTGGCTGGATGTTCGTTCGTTATGCGGCGGGGAGGAGGGAAAATAGACGGTGTGTCGAAAAATATTACCGTAATTTCGCAATTTATGTGCAAGTTGGTGGTAAACTTGGGCCGAGCGCAGTTTGAATAAAATTTGCGCAAATCCTTCCCGCACATGTAAACACATACACACACACGTAGAAAGAAAGAGAAGCGCAGTTTTGCTCTTCTTATGCACACAGTCGCAGTCTACATGTAACTTGCAATATTCCAACTAACTAGTTTCATATTTGCATGTGAATTAAGGAGCCATTGAACTAGGAACGGGCCAACTCAAGTTATTAAGCTCTCAGAAAACTTTGTTAAAACCACCTTTTCACCTACTCATCAACAATACTAATTGCTCCACTTAATGACACACTTTTATACTGATAGTTGTTGCATAACATAACTATATTCCAATAGATGTAACAGCTTTGGTCCAGGCTGAAGCTAGTGAATGACATTTTAAGTAATAGAAATAATTGGCAATTAGCCCTGACTGCAGAGGAAATTTCCGTTTATAATGTGAGGCAATTTGGATACGAGTCGACCGTTTTGGAATGGGTTTTCAGCCAAGCCTGAGACGACGCCCGTTGTTTATGTGCATTGGTCTCAAATTTATAGTCTAATTAGCAGTTATCTTTGTTGCATGTGGACCACAAGTTTATTAGAATTTCAGCTTTGATGCAGTCGCTACTAAATGAGCAAAGGCTTATTTCTACTAATTACCTAAATCTCATTTGATAAATCACAATAATTATTTAAAACAACAATTTATCGTTTAACACTTTGTTTGTTCAAATTATATAATAGTTTTAATCTACTAATTAGCGGAGTGTGTTCAGTAATTAAATAACATACGAAGAGTTAAAATTAATTTTAATTTGATAGCAACATTATGTAATATGATGTATAGAGGACATCTACTTATGTAATCAGAATTTATAGAAAAAT
This sequence comes from Nicrophorus vespilloides, assembly GCF_001412225.1. Classification (NCBI taxonomy): domain Eukaryota; kingdom Metazoa; phylum Arthropoda; class Insecta; order Coleoptera; family Silphidae; genus Nicrophorus; species Nicrophorus vespilloides. The sequence goes on along the minus strand of NW_017097387.1, from coordinate 2,776 downwards.
CAGAATTATTTTTTTAAATAATTAGAAACATAGCTATACATATTTCTTACTTCTGAATTTTGCTTATTTAGATGCAAGAAATCTTATAAGTAGATATAAAAAAAAATGTCCCAAAAAGAACTGACATTTTAAATTTGCCGCCATTTCTTTCGCGGTAAAACCAGAGTAGAGACTTTTATGTTGCTGTCATTACTAAACATTGAGAATATGTTATGGAAAAGTACATGATTGAACAACACATATAAATTGTAAAAAGGAAAATGTTCAAATTAAAGAAAACGTTGAAATTTTACTTTCCTTAACTTTGACAGTTTATTACAGAAAAACAGAGAATTCTATAAATTTGCAGATATGTTTATTGGAAAGTTCGCTGTTTTCTGTTTCATTTGCATATTTTAAAATGTAATTGGTGTATTTAGTAGTAAAGTAATTAAATAATATCCAAAACCTTGCTTCTTAGTAATGAATGTTCCAAAAAGAACTGACATTTTAAATTTGCCGCTATTTTTTTCGCGGTAAAACCAGAGTAGAGATTTGTATATGCTGTCATTAATAAACTTTGAGAATATGTTATGGAAAAGCACATGATCGAACAACGCATGGAAATTGTAACAAAAATATGTTCTAATTAAAGAAAACGTTAAAATTTCACTTTAGTTAACTTTGACAGTTTATTACTGAAAAACAGAGAATTTTATAAATTTGCAGATATGTTTATTGAAAAGTTCGCTGTTTTCTGTTTCATTTGCATATTTTAAAATCTAATTGGTGTATTTAGTAGTAAAGTAATTAAATAATATGCAAAACCTTGCATCTTAGTAATGAATGTCCCAAAAAGAACTGACATTTTAAATTTGCCGCTATTTTTTTCGCGGTAAAACCAGAGAGACTTTTATGTTGCTGTCATTATTAAACATTGAGAATATGTTGTGGAAAAGTACATGATCAAACAACGCATAGAAAAGAATATGTTCTAATTAAAGAAAACGTTGAAATTTTACTTTACTTAACTTTTAATTAAATATGTATTAAATTGTAATTAAATATAATGTAAAACCTTGCATTTCCAGTCAATTATTCATATAACTTGGTTACTAATTGCTATTTCGTAATAATACTTAAATCAAAAGATGCAGTATAGTCTATTCCTGGTATATTTACAAAATATGTCCAAGTTTTTCCTGAAAATTTTCAAATTATTATTAAACTAACTAGTAACTAGTAATTATAAAGAAAACACAAATTTTATTACTATAAATCAGTGAATACCATAAATCTTGTAGTAAAGCTATAATTTTATTTGTAATATTCATGTTTGGATATCTTTAATTATCGAGTAAGTAAATAAGGCATGACTAGGACATGTTTCGCTTACTAATTATGATTACATAATAAAATCAAGATCAATACTGTTTCAATTTTAATTATAAACTATGTAAAAGTTTTCTTTTAAATCGTTTGTAAGGAATTACAAGAAATTCGGAAATAATTGGGAAAACTGAATTGTTTGATATGAAACTACTTTAAAAGGGATTCAGTAATGTACATAAAATCGTTACGTTCACTAAAGACAATTGCGAGTCGGAAGCTTCCATTTGGTGCTTGTTATGCGAGAAGTCCTTGTTTATGTATGTATATATGTATGTTGATGAGGGTAGGATGAGTGGAGACAATTTACCTACCAGTAATTGATACGAAAATATGTACTAGGACTGTGTGTGTTTTCGAATGGTTTTCCTTCACTTTTCCCCCATCGACATGCAACGAACGCTACCGAACACTTTGAATATTTCATAAAGGGATAGAGACAGAGAGACCGCCACCCAACCACGAGTAAACACATTAAGTATCTCTGCATTTTATAGATTGCCTCGCCGTCGGTTTGTCACGTAATCGGAGAAATAAAGAAACGGGTATTTGCGATCGTTACTATACACGAAATTTATATATTTTCCTTTATTTACCTATCAACTAATAAAATATAACTGAATTTATCTGTAAAGTTTACTAATACCACATTTATATATAAGAAATAATTTAATTTATATCAATTTATAATGGAGAAATATGACATTAATTTTAATTAACCTTCATTATTTGCAATTAAGAAGAGTTTCCTAATTATTGTTAGTAATTATTTCAATAAGTTTATTTTAAACATTGATATAATGCATTTTTGTGCCAATATAACCGAATTTATCTATAAAGCTTACTAACATCAAGAATTGATATAAAGAATTGATATAAATTTTAATAACGTCAAGAATTGATATAAAGAATTATTATAAAGTTTACTAACATCCAGAATTGATATAAAGTTTACTAACATCAAGAATTGATATAAAGAATTGAGACAAAGTTTAATAACATCAAGAATTGATATAAAGAATTATTATAAAGTTTACTAACATCCAGAATTGATATAAAGAATTGATATAAAGTTTAATAACATCAAGAATTGATATAAAGAATTGATACAAAGTTTAATAACATCAAGAATTGAAATAAAGAATTATTATAAAGTTTACTAACATCAAGAATTGATATAAAGTTTACTAACATCCAGAATTGATAAAAATAATTGATATAAAGTTTACTAACATCCAGAATTGATATAAAGTTTAATAACATCAAGAATTATTATAAGGAATTGATATAAAGTTTACTAACATCAAGAATTGATATAAAGAATTAATATAAAGTTTAATAACATCAAGAATTAATATAAGGAATTGATATAAAGAATTTATATAAAGTTTACTAACATCCAGAATTC
>NW_017097386.1:0-16654 GCF_001412225.1 Nicrophorus vespilloides | reverse complement strand
AAAAAATATTAAAAAATTGATTAATAAAAATATTATGTACAAATAGATACATACAAAAAAAAATAAAATATGGATTAATAACAATAATAAAAAAATAATAGAACAAAAGAATGAAAAAATAAAAAAGATGAGAGAGAAAATGGACGTTCCATTAATTCCTCTCCTGTTAAATATTATAATGATGTTCAATGTGCAATGCAATTTTATTTTTATTGTAATTATAAATGTGTATCGTATTTTTCAATACGATCTTATAGATTATGTAAACTTATATTTCGTTCATGTTTCGGGTCGGGTGTATGTCATGTCTTTGTTTGTTCTTCTGTTTCAGGATTGATTTAATTTTGTTGTATGTCATGTGACTAATCGTTACGTTCCCTTTCAGGTACCTAGATCATAGCATTTCCTTATTTCCTAAATTTTCCCTATTTTCTTTTTGATTCCTCCCGGGTGTGCGGTCGCGCGTTTGCTCTCATTTGCTGTGAATGAGAGCAGCGGCTTCCACGTGGCCGCATCCCCAGGTGCAAAAGGTACATCATCTTCTCTCGAAGATGGTAACCAGGTATCATTTCAAGCGCAAAATACAGCCTCTGAATTGATTCAAGACCGTTTCGCATATAACCTTCACGAGGTTGCACCTGTTTCATACAGAATATGCAAACGGATCTCGTTTTAATCCACTAGATTTGCCATACGCTGGTTTATCTATGGGATTAAAATTAAATTCTATATTAAATGTAGTGTTTGCCTCTTCTTTGAGAATTAGTTATTAGTATTAGTTCCATTCTTCGGTTTACATACATTTTAATCTTGAGATCTTTAGATTAATCTAAAATGTTTCATATAACATTTTAAATTATCAATTTTAGACGTTACGTGATTAGTGCGTCGTCTTCATATTAGTATCATCGGGCACCTGTTGCAGCTGTTTGGTTATAACCCAGATCTTTAAAAGACGTTGATAGGTCTTCAATACTTTCCAAACTCGGTAACTCGCTTTTTTTTTTTTTTAGTTTATGTACACTTAGATTACTAGACTATGTGCAGCATTGCACAATCGATATGCAATATATCTAGAGCTGTAAAAACTTTTTTTTATATTATTTTTTTTTTGTCGGAATCGAAAATAAATTTCGCGGTCTCGGATCTTGGCATCGGACTGCAAAGGTCAAGTTCGCCGGTTATGAAACGCCAAACATTATTATTATAACTCATTTCTAGAGAAGCGAAAATAGCTTTGCGAAAGGAAAGACGCGATAACGAGATGTGTGTACGTGAGATAGAGAGAGAGAGAACGAAACAGAAAAAGTCGGGTGTACCCTGGGCTAGGCAAGGCGGGCTGCGGGAAAAACAACAGGTTTAAAATAGGCCGCGAAGCGCGTGCCAAAAATTTCGAATTCGATTCATTTTCGCGACTTTTTTTTTTCTTTCTTCTCTCTCTCGGGATTTTTCCATTTCGAAAAAAACGCGATTGTTGCGTCGGATTTCGGAGCCAAAAATCGCATCGCGGGAGGATAACACTCCTCAAGGTTATCAGCTGAAAATATATTATTATTTTATTGGGCGAGAATGTGCAGCACTTATCAATGAGTGCATAGTCGAAATGCACAAACAGGTTGAATTAATCATCGGTTGTTATTTTCTGTTTCGCGTTCAGATAAGATTGCGACCGAACACAGCCAACGTTTTCGCAGTCCAAATAACGTTTGCTGCACACACGTATCCGGAGGTGTTGTTGTGCTGATTGATGGTTTCGCGATGTTAATTAGATGCCCGACAAATTCAATCTAATGATTCAGTCGACCTTCAATTTCAACTTGCCTGAAAAGCGATTAAAATGACGTCGTCGCATCTAAATTTAAATGTATCTCATGATAAGTCATCTACATGTATTACGTGTATCCTTGAAAAATGAGACGATAAGTTCCGTTATACTGAAAATTCAAACATAATGTGCATTTTAGATAAAACTCTCTACAATGTCACAGAGATTCTGTAAATATAGAATTATCTTTCCGAGAAAAAGATGTGCGAATTTCATTTTAATCTAAAATCACATACACATTGACATATTCAAACTTTTCATCTTCACTTTTGTATAATTAACACATTAAGTTCGAAGTTTCGATACATTTGGCCAATTGTAATTAATTAATCTCGATTTGTTTTCTCACAGATTGCCGCCTCGAGTTTGAAAAGATCAAAGCAGAAACAAACCAAACTAACGAAGAAAAAAAAAGAAAAACGTGCACGAGAGGAGAACGAGCGAAAGAAGAAGGTAAAAAAAAGGTGTAGAGTGTCCGATTTTCGAAAGTTATTTACATTCTTCGCGTGGAAACCACCTGTAGTTGTTAGTTGGCACACAGGGTGCAGCGGCAGGTGCATCTCATCGGCACGATTTCTTCAACGGCGGCGGCAGCACGCACCGCTGCAGAAGCCGCCCTTGCCGTTCTTCGTCTCGTCTCGTCTCTTCGGTACTACATACAAACATTAATGATCGCAACAAAAGTAGTGGAAGGCCAAGCAAGCATTTTTGGTGGTCGGTCTGCAGCTTGAGCCAATTTTCTGCCCGATCGGGCATTATCATTATAATCATCGTTGTATAGCAGAGTAGTCGAAGTCATTACGCGATATAAGTTTCCGTGTTGAAGAATTCAAAATTCTCGACGCGCAAATACCATTAAAGCAACGGCAACAACAACAACAAAATTTATAAAAGAGCAACAAAGAAAAGAGACAGGTAAATGCATGGTTTCAGCGCTGGTATGGACGCGGAAACGCACGCGGCAGATGCGCTCCAGAAACAACGATTACCGCGCTAATTGATTAATTCCGGACGGACGAAGAAGGAAAGTTCGACGCGCCATTACGCAATTCCATTACAGCTTTTACCTGGTCATAATTTAATTTCGTCCAGCCGCCGCGTGTCGCGTGTACGACGACGAACAGATCTGCACCTTACCTGACCTACTTAATATGAATTAAAGCACAATTAAACAGGTATTATTAAGTTCAATATCTAAACATTTCAAGTTATTGAATTGAACGTTTCTTAATACTTGTGTCTGTTGTCGGTAGATGTGAAGATGAGATAGAGGTCCGAGTATGCTCCCTTGCGGTACACCCTGGTGTTGTCGTCGAACAGCAAAACCGTATCATTTGTTACTCGAGAAACAAACGTGTGTATGTACGCTGTGCGTTCTTCGCAGATCCCCGTTGGTCCTTGGTCTTAATGAACCCGAGGTCGTGACAAACGTACTTTATTCTTTTTGCTTTTCGTCTATCCTTTATATTTGATTATTTCCAATCCGTTCCGCTTCGCGTGCTCCCGAATTCCGTCTCACCTTTTCTTCGCCCTCGTCCTCATATCGAGGAATGCAAAAAAAAAATAAATCGAGGGGCGACGAAAGGTGTGAGTAATTCGATCTGGAAATATACGGCGCGCATAAAAAAGCGTTATTTTCGGGTTGGGGGATATTTTTAAAGAAGATAAATTTTTCCGTGTGTGGCTTCCCGGGTCGTTCACACCAATCACACACCAATACGTACACGTTCTGAACTCTTCCCTTTTTTTTTCTTTTTCTTCTTCTTCAATTTGGCTCCGGTCGAGTTGAGAGGAGGAGGAGGTGAAGTTATAAATATGTCGCGTCGCGCACGCGATTTTCGATGCGAAACCCGAATAATTTCATTCAGATTTTTATTCTGGGTGAACTGAGTGAGAGTTACGGTCGAAACCATTAACAGCGTTACATTATGGTCTGTTTACTGGGGGGCGCGAGATTAGCGCCAATAATAACAAAGTCGTAACTAAGACTCGCGCTTATTTTTGCGGGACCTCGACCGTTGTTCCCCAATCGAACGTCCTCTTGAAAATGCGTGAACAATAAGTTAATTTGTTGATTGTACAAATGTAATGAAGATCAATTTAGTTGATAAGTCTAGAACTTTGCACTTTTTTGAGTCTGTATATTTGCATTGGATTTACTTGTAGATTTTCCTCTAGTTCTGAAATTTAGCAATTAATTACACCCAAATATGTAACTAATTGCCTAATTGCTTTCTCTTCATCCATATATATGTTTCTTCCAAGTTAGTCTTCTATCTAGATGCATCTTCCTGCGGTAAAACTTTCAATCTGATTTAATCCACTTTGCAAGTTCTCTGATGCAACTTCTGTGAGTTGACATTAGTGCTGTGTCATCCGCAACATTTCTTGTCGGTAGATCCGATGGGAAGATGAGATAGAGGTCCGAGTATGCTGCCTTGCGGTACACCCTGATCTAATTGGAAATACAGGGAAATTTTCATCATTGAGCGTTTCCTTAATTTTATACCAGCGGAATAATGATAGTAGATGTTTAGTGCGAGTAGCGGATAGAAACTGTTTATCCGATTCGTCCCTGGACGAAAGTTAGCGCGAGATCACGTTCGTTATCCGATCGCGAATTGGAAAGAAAATCGCGTACAGTCTCATCATCATCATCATCAACAACATCGTCATACTTTTAAAACATCGAAACGGAGATATTTCGAGACTCCGAAGGACTCCACCATTTCGGTATATTATTAGGAATTCGATTGAGCGAAGGCCTTTTATGTGTTCTAATCTCGTTATTAAAATACGTCCATCAAATTCACGTAACTTAAGTATTAAGTATTTTATTGTTATTAATAGTGTAAATGTAGATGTAGTAAAATATTTCTTGATTTTATAAATCATGTTCTGATTAAGACTTATAAATTGTTACAAAAGAATAAATATTACAAATATAATGTATACAAACATATGTAAGAAAAAGGAATTAATCATACTTATATATATGTTTTTATGTAACATTATTTGAAATGATTAACGATCTATTATATAGCACAAACGATAAAAACCATAGGTCAACGATTGTTTCGAAATTCAATAAGTGCAGTTTGCGTAAACAATTGGAATCTGAAATGGGTTAATAATCCTCATTAATTTTTCCAATTAATATTTCCAAGAATTAAAGTTTATATTTTTTCAATCTATGTACAAATACAATTGTGCAATTGTGTAAGTGCATTGATAATATCTATCTAATTAGTGTAGATCACGTTAAATTAGTCTAGTATTATTGATATTTTCAATGTTATCTTAAGAAGCGAATATGAAAATACATGAAATAGTTAACAACAATACAAGTAGATTAAATAGTGCAGTCTACTTTAATTGTTAATATTGATATTTTCAAAGTTATCTTAAGAAACGAATATGAAAATACATGAAATAGTTAACAACTATACAAGTAGATTAAATAGTCTACTTTAATTGTTAATATTGATATTTTCAATGTTATCTTAAGAAACGAATATGAAAATACATGAAATAGTTACCAACAATACAAGTAGATTATAATAGTGTAGTCTACTTTAATTGTTAATATTGATATTTTCAAAGTTATCTTAAGAAACGAATATGAAAATACATGAAATAGTTAACAACAATACAAGTAGATTAAATAGTGCAGTCTAATTTAATTGTTGATATCGATATTTTCAAAGTTATCTTAAGAGGCGAGAATGTTCAGAAGAGGAGCGGACAGAAATATATTTGAAGGCACACGCAAATATCGAAGATTAAATTGGAATCCATAAAGTGCGCCTTTTAATACGCAAATAACGTCCGATATCCGCGGATTAAGTTCGAGTTCTTCGTAGTATTATTATTATTATTATTGTTATTGTTAGCGTGAAAAAATTGGCAATTTGTCCTCGTTTGGACGTGCGCCAGGGACAATAAGGGGACGCACTTAATGGGACCGTTTTATGGACGGCGAAGGAGTTGCGGTTAGTACACAACAACCAACCCGCAGAAACGGGTGGCCCTATAAATATTTCGATTTGTTTTCGCTCACGTTTGATCTGTATATTTGCACAGTCTATTTTCTTCCACCCACTCACGGTCTTCCTTATTTTTATTCGTTGTATTATCATCACCATCATCATCCTTATTATTACTATTATCATCGAAGGTTGTCGCGCGATGCGTGTGCGCGGTTGTTGGCCCGTTCGGGCCTTGATGCGTGTGTGTGTGTGGTGTGCCTCAAGGGCAGCACTCGGGCTGATCGGATTCGTACTCTTCTCTCTTCATTCTTCCACTTCATCCGCCTTTTGTTACAACAACATTGCTCTTCTATCTTCATTCGTGACTTCATATTTTAAATACATAAAGACGACTCTGCCTGCAATGCAGAATCAAATAAAACCTATTTTGCTATAAAACCGCCAAGGTTATTTACAATGATCCCAACCATTGAACACTCGAGCGCATTTTTCACGTACGTGCAGGCATAAAACTGCTATTAAATGCACTAGCGCCAGCCTCTAATGATTTACTTACTTTGCAATTACGCAACTTCGCGAACAGTTCCTTTTCTGCAACAACAATTTCCGTCTGTCTCTCACCTTGCCCTCATAATCCACACTACACAATCAAGTTTAGAAATTACACGCTTAATCAGTGTACATTATTAACAATCCCAAACAAATTAATCCGAATTGAATCCACCCCAATATTTACTTGGGTACACGTCGTCGCACGAAAATCAATTGCCTTTAAATACATTTCTGTCTAGACAATCTTCTACTTTTTTTTTCTTCTTGCGTGTTCGAACACACTTTTTTTTTTCTCTTGTCCTGCTCCTCTTGTCGTTTATTGTTTTTCCCTCGAGGACTGCAAAACATTCCATTTCTCTTATTACAATCGCTTTTCTTTTCACTTTCTTCTCTCTGCGTCATTCATTATTTATATCTTTTTTTTTCTCTTTTATCTCCCTCGCATCGGACGCAATTAACTTGCGTCGAACAGCAACGTTCAGCAGTTCAACATTCAACAAGTTTTTTAGATTCTTTATTATTTGATCTTCGCTTACAACGCAATCCAAGTTACTTCAACAAAAAGTTTCATTTCATTCATTCTCTCGTCTTAATTAATGTTTTTCAGCGTTTCAAGTTTAATGCGAAAAATGAAAAATTAGTAGACTTATTAGTGTATTAATTAAAGTTTTCAATTATCGCTACGCGACACATGACAAGTAAATTATGAAAGTTACGCGTAATTTACGCAACGTTATATTTAGGGCACTATTGACAACGTTCCAGCGGACGTACCGGTACGTCCACGACGACCTTCATTTGATCGATCTGGAAACTGCGCGAAACGAAACGAAACAACAAAATATTTCATTATCGATAACGACAGCGTCAAGGTCTCCTCGCGATTATTATTATTAATAATAACAAAAATTTCGCGCACACTTTTCGCGCGATAACTCCGCATCAACAAATCCGCCGTTCGCGTTTCAAGGTTGGCAAAAGGAAAAACCGAAAAAAAAAATATAAAAAAATTCATTCTGTGTGTATTCAGACACCCAACATTTGTCTGAAAACAACAACAACAACAACAACAAAACAAAAAACGTCTTTGATTTTTTTTGTTTTCTTTACGCGACTCGCATCCAGGAAAAGCGTTGATAAAATTAAAAAAAACAAAAAAAAATGAAGCGTATTGAACAATAGTCGCGCCTGTTTTGTTCGTCAAGGACTACAGTTGCGTTTCTGTAAACAAAATTAAATACAGTGGAACCTCGCTTAACGCGTTAAGGACGGCGCTTTTCGGGTTGTCTGCCCCCAGAAATTTTTTCGTGGACGCCTATGGACTGAGTGTAAAGTCAAATATCTTACGTCAATTATAACCTTTAAACGTTTAAATTTTTCTTATACATTTTTTAATGATATTGAAGCAATTTATAACAATCGTGGGAAAAATATTGAAATTTTCATTCAATTCTACTTGAATGAAAATTTCAAATATGCTTCGCAAGTTAATTTGTTAAGTATGCCTAAATTATGTCATAATATCACGTATTATTCTAAATTGCTTCAAGAATTATTAAAATATGTATAAGAAATGTATTGGCGTTTGAAGTTTGTAATTGACTTAAGATATTTGAGGTTATTCTCAGTCAAAATCAGTGGCGTACATAGCAACTAGCAACTATTATTTATAATTAATGGGTCATGCCGTCGTCAATGTGTTAACGAGTTTCCGGATTTTGTGAAACGTATTCAAAAATACGCAAAATACGTGTACACAACTTTTAAAAGTGATGTAAAAAGCGCGCAATCGGGGGACTCATCGTCACTCGTTAAGCGAAATGTACGTTAAGCGAGGTTTCACAGTATACTGTATTATCACAGAAAGTTTTTAGCTTTTTGTTATCGATTCGCAAAACTTGTAATGAAGAACAAATTGCGAACGCACACATGTGTCGAGGAGGCGAATTTTGTCGTTTCGATTTTGTTTCGTCCTCGCTTCCCGGGATTCATCCACTTTGTTTATTGATTCTTCTTATTTTTTTTTGTTTGTATCATTATTACTAATACTATTTGCTTGAGTCACTAAATATGGCGCGCTTCCGCGAATTCCGTCGAGCGACGACCCTGAAAAACACATTTTTTTATCGGGGAATAACTCTTGTCTCTCTCTCTCTCTCATTCATTTACTCTCCTTTATACGCGCACACACACGGTGCGAGATTCCCCTCTTCACCCCCGCAAACATCGAGTGTCCTACATGTGTGTGTATGCACACTTATCTAAAGCCCTCTACGTTTTTTTTTTATATATAATTTGTATGTAGTCCGAGATTTCTATATTTTTGCAAAATCAATTCGCAAAGGTCAAAAGCTCCGCGAAAAAAAAAAAAAAAAAACGGGGGGGGGAAAGGGACGAATATATATAGAGTGTGTGTGCAACTGAGAGAGAGAGATGGGTGGAAACTTCCGCGTGGGTGTCGCATTCGAGCTGCGACGGGGGGGGGGTGGAGGGAGATGAAGTGGGAGGTCATCCCCCCGAACCTCCCTTACGGCAAGGAAGGAAGGAAGCTCGTGCCCGGTCAAGGCCATCGCACAGGAATACCCGAGGTCGCGCACGGAATTTACCATCAAGGGCAGCACTGATAAAACAACCGCTAATTCAGTTTGCGATGGGAGGGGGGGGGGCGGTCGACACACACTAAACTCTATTTTCAACTTTCTTCGCACCGATTTTTAACATCGTTATCACAACCAACTAACGCTTATTCGCTTTTAATTATAGCAGAAAACAAAAGATTGTTTTTTTCTTCACTTACTTGATTTGATTACATTTCTGTCGTAACGTTCATGGCGACTTGATTAATGTTGGAAATCACGCACTGAAACAAAAATTAGTTCAATTTGTCCCAAAAAAAGAATAATTCAAATCTGTGGACAACCTCGCTCCAGTAAAGTAGGAATAAAAAATACCTAAAACATTTGTATTAAAAGAAAATCATAGTTTTCGAGTTATTATACTATATAATTGTTGCATTTCGTTTAGTTAATATGTAACGTTCATGGCGACTTGATTAATGTTGCAAATCACGCACTAAAACAAAAATTAGTTCAATTTGTCCCCAAAAAAGAATAATTCAAATCTGTGGACAACCTCGCTCCAGTAAAGTACGAATAAAAAATACCTAAAACATTTGTATTAAAAGAAAGTCATAGTATACTATAAAATTGTTGCATTTCGTTTAGTTAATATGTAACGTTCAGGGTGACTTGATTAATGTTGAAAGAAATTATTGATAATTAAAACGTGCAGACAGCAGACCATAAAAGGTACGATTAATATCATAAATTAGTTATAGTGTGTGTGTAGGTATGAGGGGGAAAGGTGAAAAGGGTGGATTTAGAGAGGTTCGTTGGGTTTTACGCGTTCGCCCTCGCCGCACATTTTCTCTCCCCATTCATGGCCAGCCTTGACTGGGGGTTCATTGTGAACGAAGGGACGAACGAGTGTGTGTGAGTGTGGAGCAGGTCAAGGTTTCGAGAGGGGTGACGACGGAAGGCCACCTCCACCGCCGCCAAGAAGCACCGCACCCCTCCCTCCTCATACCATCACACCGCCCTCTGGATCCGTACAACTTTGGAGCAGCTCCACCTTTCGTCGTTATTACGACATCATCGTAAAAATGGGGCGAACCAAATGTATATAGGTTTAACCTTCACACACACACACACACAAAATAGGAGCAAAGTGGGGACAAAAAAAAACCTAGACTAGCGAAAAAAATTAATTTATATAATGCGAATCGATACGCCATGACAAAAAAAAACAAACGAAAACACGCGTGTAACAAGTAGACACAAAAATAAGAAACAAACGAAATTGTATGAAACATTAGTTTGTTTTCATCAGCACTAAATTTTACAGAAATATCCTTGCTAACTCTCATTTAATTACAAAGTCCTTCAATTACATTACTTAAAACTTATTATTATTATTACTTCAAATAACATAATATTTCAGTGCAAATCTTGAAACTTCTTTCTTTGTCCAACTGCAAAATGATTATTTGCACAATTAAAAGGGTAACAGATCTTTACACCTTTTACATTCTATTTCATACAAAAACAATTCTTCATTTATCTCTTTTTTCTTTCCTATGCAACAACACACTTCCAATGTCATCTCAACAATAGTTCAAACAATTTTTTCCCCTTTCGAACATTCCTCCTTGATACCAATAACATAATACCAAGTCAATAATAATTGATGTGGAAGGTTGTTTATTTCTGTTTGACTATACACATTTTTTCTCTTTCTTTTCATATACATACAAAAAATATTTATTTATAATTATATTACTTTTTTTTTCAAGTACACGACCTTCACAACAATCTCACACTCAGTTAATAATTGATAGGATCAATCATTTTTACACAAAAATTTGTGTCAACATCCTGAAAAGATTGAAATTACTGAATACGACAAATAAATTAACTTAATATTGTTTCATAACGTTAATGTTTCAAGTTTCATACAAAATGTCCATAAATTACCCAAAAAAACGTAAATAATTAATTTCCATATTATGAAAAAAAAAACTAAAACTAATCTAATGATTAAGCAAGCAATGAATACAACAAAAAAAAATGAAGCAAGAAATAAGTGTATTATTTCGTAATGTAAGAGAGAAGTAATAGTAAATTTGAACAAACTGTATGGGATTAATAACTAATTCAAATTGATATTCTCTTCTATGTTTATTAATAAACATTTATACTATGCCAGTGGGTCACTTAAACGATTGGCAAACTGCGTACACAAAATTTGCGTTATGAAATTATTCTACTTTTTTTTTCTTAACACCTTACACTTTTGCATCATCGCAGTACAACGAAAGAAACAGAAAAACGAAGGTCTTTCTCTATATATATATACAATATATTTAGCAATAGTACAAGGAGGATGCAAGTTTTCAAATAAAGGCAGATACTGTGTGCAAACTATTTACTCGCATTAAATATTGAACTAACATTGTGTCAACTATATAGTATAATTCAAATTTGGACTAACGAACCGTTAAAGAGTTTCAAGTTTATCATCTTTTATAGACTTTAAGTTTAAAAAGTTTGATCTTGGATCAAGTTTTACGAGTGGATAAGAATAATTTATTCGATATTGAATGAAAGCCGTTTGTTCGAAACTGAATTACGCGGAGGACGTATTCGGAATTGCATTATATGTATAAATCGCATATGGATCGACGGGTTTTCGAGCGTTTCAGAAGAGAACTCCGAAGTTCTCTTTAGAGTGGATGGAGCTCAGGCTAATTGCCATTTCTATTCTATATAGGTCACAGCCGATTCTACGCCGCAAAGTCCGTTCGTTATACACACACATATATATATGTGTCACGGCTATAACGAACTCTATCGTTATAACATCGGTTTCCATGTAAACCATTGCGCAACACGTAAACACCTATTGTAATCCAATACATTCTTCAACATCATTGTTCCGTCCTCCTCCCAGCACGTTTCGGTTTTCTTTCCCGCATCTCTCTCACACACAGGATAAGAGAGTACCACAAAATCTAGTACTAGCTCAGAAAATGTGCGTAAGTGTAAATACATGAAAAAAATCCGATTTAGGTCAGGCTTTATTATCTTTTTTTTTCCTTTCTTGCAGAAGAGAAACATATTAGTGTTTATAACCTACTTCGGAAGGAGCGGAGCAAGGAAAAAAAAAATGTGCTTACACGTGAAAATTGCGACAACCCGACCTGTTTGTGAGCGTGTGTGTATACAGTGTGTATCTAGTAGCCTCGACCAACAAACAAACAAAAAAAAAAACGAAGGAAGAAAGAAGAAGCTCGATCCACTGAAACTGCATATACACACACACACACACACATAGGTCGCAGTGTCTCAATGCCAAAGTGGAAATTTCGATGCTCTACTTACCACATTTTTTTTTTGTTACATTCTTCGTGCTCGTCTCTGCTTTTCCGCAATTACGTAACGGACTTTTCACCACTTTCCCGTAAAACACTTGTCAAAACACACGCCATTTTTGTTCTTTTATAAATAAATTTCTTGGTTACTAAGGAAACTAAGAAGTACATGATTGTAATTTTGCATAATTGAATTTTGACAGACGCCATTTTTGTTTGTTGGTTACTAAGAAAAAAAACAATAATTACATGTTAGCAATGTTGCATAATAATCACGTAAATTAATTGAAGTTTGGCACACACCATATTATTCTTAATTTATTTATCTATTACATATCAATGAAATTAAATGTAACTTTGAATATTATAATCAGGATGAAAGTGAAAAAATCTTACGTAATTTCTTTAAAAACAAAAATGGAATTGTTTGTAACCGTAAAACAAACGTCAAAATTCTGTCAAATTTGACATTTGATTTTTCAAGAAATGCTTGATTAAAATAATGCATTTAATTAATTACGTTTCTATTTCATAATTTTTGTTTAAATTCAAAAAAAAAATATAAACTCTGAAAGAAAAAAGAAAAACAAATTTAACTGACAAATTGGCACTCGTCGCAATTAACAGCTCGAGTGTACTTCCTACTTGAAACGCTCCATTGAGGACTTGAGAAACTCGTTCAGCGCTTAAATTAGCAGCTAAATATATATCAAAAAATACGTTTTTCTCTTACGATTTTATCGAATATTAAAAAACAAACAATACTTGGCAAGTTACAAGTATTAAATTATTTACAAAAAAGTTTGAAAAGTCTCTGCTTTTCCGCAATTACGTAACGAACTTTTCACCACTCTCCAAAGCTTTCCCGTAAAACACTTGTCAAAACACACGCCATTTTTGTTTTTCTATAAATAAATTTCTTGGTTACCAAGGAAACTACGAAGTACATGATTGTAATGTTGCATAATTGAATTTTGACAGACGCCATTTTTGTTTATTGGTTACTAAGAAAAAAAACAATAAATACATGTTAGTAATGTTGCATAATAATCACGTAAAATAATTGAAGTTTGGCACACACCATATTATTCTTAATTTATTTATCTATTACATATCAATTAAATTAAATGTAACTTTGAATGTTATAATCAGGATGAAAGTGAAAAAATCTTACGTAATTTCTTTAAAAACAAAAATGGAATTGTTTGTAACCGTAAAACAAACGTCAAATTTGACATTTGATTTTTGTTTTATAGCAAAAGCAGGAAATCAAGGAATACTTGATTAAAATAATGCATTTAATTAATTACGTTTCTATTTCATAATTTTTGTTTAAATTAAAAAAAAAAACAAATTTAACTGACAAATTGGCACTCGTCGCAATTAACAGCTCGAGTGTACTTCCTACTTGAAACGCTCCATTGAGGACTTGAGAAACTCGTTCAGCGCTTAAATTAGCAGCTAAATATATAACAAAAAATACGTTTTTCTCTTACGATTTTATCGAATATTAAAAAACAAACATTACTTGGCAAGTTACAAGTATTAAATTATTTGAAATTGAACGTTCTGGAATCGGCGTGTTAAAAATAACGCGAATTACTCACGCATGCATTGTTTTTTCCTTAATTGTTGTGTTATTTAAAATCTGAAAAGTGCGCATCTGTACAGCGAAATGATGTAATTACGCAATGAGTGCGAGTGGGTGAGAGATAGGAAGACTTGATGGTATTCGTGTATTGAACAACGAAACAAAAGAAGAGTGGCAACGAAGTTTTATAAATAAACAATTGTGTCACTGCTGCGTGGCCATGGCAATACGATTTTACGAGTTACGCAAGTCGGCCGGCCAATGAAAACGATACATTAAGTAGCGTTATTAATAATCGTAATAAACGTATGGTGACTAATGTATTTAGAGATTTTTCTCGATTTTTTTTTGTGTGTGTTTATCTTCCGGTTTTCGGCGTATTTTGTTATTGTTGTTGGGGTTGAAGAGGGGTGAAGTTCAAGTTTAGGTCCACGAACGCGCTGCGGTTACGTCAGAGGATGGCTGCTGCTATGGCGACGATGATTACGGTTACGTCTACGGCGGTTGCCACCCCTCCTGCGCGCGTGACGTCTGGACTGGGCGTCGGGACGCGCTCGAAACGTGACCTTGCCACGGGTCCAATAATCGTATTGACATTGGCAATCAATTCGTTAATCATTTTACCTTGAGCATGCAAACATGTTGCAGCGCCGAACGTCCGAACTATTATTACGCGCCGCCACCGCCGCCGCGATGGAAAAAAACAAGAAAAAAAAAACAAAACATCCCCACCGCCTTCTCGATTTCACATACACACAAAGCGCACAAGTCGTGACTATTTTCAGTACTTTTTCAGCGCACACACGCTGTTTATTCATTCGTCTGCTAATTAATTATTTTTAGAGTTAATTGAAATCGGCAGCAGACACACAACAACAAAAAAAAAAATAAATTATGTAACAACTTTATTATTCGACGATTACAATTGATCAAATAGGTTATGAAAAAACAAACCAACATCAACGATGTACCCCAAGGAATTGTACTTTGACCCAGTCATACTCATAAAATCGAAATTGAACAGTAAAATCTGAACTAATTTAATAGGACGAATTTGCAATAAAATATGATTTCCATTGTAGCTTTCTAAACAATATAACGCTAAATAGATGTGTGATTGCAAAAAAAAATATTATAACGAAATCTGGTCAAGGGAAGACACAGTTTTTTTTTCTTCTCTCTTCATTCTTTGCCAGTAAAACTCATTCGTAACGCCGTAACATTTAAGGATAATAATAAAGTGGAGGTTTTTCAATGGAGAGAAAAATATGTGTGTCGATCGATTCGAAGGTGAACGATCAGCGCGCAATGATTATATTCCTGGATCCAATCCACACTTTGCATAGCGATAAATCTCAATCTAGTGCTCTTAATTATACAATTTAAACGCTCTCATTATAAGAAATGTAACAATAGTTTCATTTACTATATAGTAAATTTATGCTAACTATATAGTAAACATAGTGGTAATTACAGATAAATCAAAATCGACGGTTTCTTTCACCATCAACTATAAGAATGCAGCAGCCTTAACGTTCATTTTATTGCTAATTGTCTACCTGTCTTAACATCTACCTTAATTACACTAACTAAATTAACGAATACAACATGCATTCTTATTGACTTAATGCAATGAATTAGTGAAATTATCGTATAAAGAATGTCGTTTGTAGATAAAGTTTAGTTATTTAAAGAACACTCATCGTAAGAAAGGATGTTTAGATAAGGCGGAAAACAAAACAAAACAAAAAACAAACAAAAACAACGGGGTGATTCAATGTCAACGTTCGTGGCGGAATGCGTCACCAACGGAAAAACAAAAAAAAACAATATAATTACAACGAAATTAATCAATTGAATAATTACTGTTTGCAGCTGTAATCGGAGTGTTATCTCTTCGTAATCGCATCCTCCGTTCCAAGAAATTAGTGTTAACGCAACACTCTAGATTATTGTTATTGATAAAAAGCGAGCGAGTACAATCGATAAATATTCTATTAAGTTTTGCATGTATCCATTTGAAACGCGCGCAGTTTATATCGTCAGCCTACTGCGATTGTTATAGCAAATATTATTCGAAGCTCTCCGATAACGATTCGTCAAGGTTAAAGATTATTAATCTCTTCTATTCAATGCTTTTTAGTATACTACATTTTAAAACAGTTTACATTTGCATAGACTTCATTTCACATTACGTTACTCGTTAAAGTTTCTACAAAAATTCATATTTTTAATTTTTATAAATTTTGAAAATTTAAATTATTGTTTTTATTCCTCAAATCAAAGATATTTCTGAGTTAATTGAAATCGGCTTGCAGAACTGCTGAGCAATTAAAAAAAACGCGAAGACGTAAAAAAACGCTTCAAATTTTTTCAAAAAATTTCATAAAATTTTAAAATTTTAAATTGATTTAAATTCCTTAATTTTATGGATTTTTATCAAATTGTTAATGTATAACAGAAAATATAATGCTTTTACTCAATAAAAACGATATTTTTTCTATTAAAAATCTACAATTTTCCATATCATGAAACGCGCAAACAGGATCTATTCCATCTGCAAGTAATAAAATGAAAGTCAAGTTTACAAATCCGCACGCAATGCAAATCGTTTATCTAATTTGAGATCCGTTCAATTTGTCCCTCTACTTTCCCATTCACTCTTTCGTCCTTCTCTCCTCCTCTCTTATTAAAGAATTTCGCGCATTGCGTAAGGCAGCGTTTTCCAAAGCAGTGTTTTCACATTGATTTCCTCGAAAACTATAATA
>NW_017097385.1:0-3651 GCF_001412225.1 Nicrophorus vespilloides | reverse complement strand
TATGTAATACAAAGTCAGTCTGGAGGAGAGTCTGGAGGAGAGTCTGGAAGAGAGTCTGGAGAAAAGCCAAAGAGTCTGAAGTCAGGCTGAGGTTAAGTCTTACCTAAGGAGCCGAATGGAGAAGTTGGTCTTACTTGGAGAGTCCAAGGAAGAGCACTTACTTCGTAAACACTAACTTAAGAGCAGAATGTAACTCTTAGTTAATAATACATGAGATCAACTATTGTTTAGTTGACTTCTCAATAAAACTACGATGTACACAATAAAACTAAATTAAGAATATTGCATTTAATATTCATAAACCCCTCCAAGACTCCGCAACGACATAACTACGAGATAATCCACGGTGTCCAAGGATTTATTAACCCTGGGACACGACAGTATTTTTAGACAAATGATTATAATAAATTGCAATAATGTTGATGATTTTATCAATATTTGCGTAGATTTTACATAATTAGTACAGAAAATTATATATTTTATAACGTCCCTTTTGTTTTCTTTATATAGTCAAGTCTCTTTTGTGTTCTTTATTTTTTTACGGTATAATCGAGTAATTTCGATTGAGCCGATTTCAAATAGTGTATATTAACTCGTACTATGCGAGGTATTCCTGTAATTTTTATTAATCGTTTAATAAGTTTCTATTATTGTATTGTTTTAATGATTTGTTATTATTATTTTTATTATAAATAATGATGGAATAATGATAAAAAAAGAATAAATATTGAAATAATTAACTAAGTTAATATATAAAGAAGTTTAATTATATTTGGTTTTGGCTCTTCTAGATAAATACTCATTTTATTTGAAATAAAATTGTAAGGTTTACTGTAGAATATCGGTCGGTATAGACTTTTGCTGAAAATGTGAACCGTTCACGGTGTAACGAAAACAAATAGTTTGAGCGGATAATTGCACGTGCAAAGTGCAGCACTTTTGTGCAAACAAACGCGTCGGGATGGGACGTAAATATCACGGATGGAAATAAAATGCACAGGCTCCGGCCGGTAAAGTTTAGAAATAATAAATAGCGTTATAATTGGATGCAGCGTTTACACGTCATTAATTATTGTTAAGCTATGTCGGGGCTAATGGGACATTGGCTTTCCATTAAGTGCGAGATCGGTAATAGTGAGATGATTGATTTTCAATTAACAGGTATTTCAATAATTAACAGAAATTCAAGAACCGAAATATGTCTACGTTCCAAATCAAAATCAATATTTGTTTGTTAATATTTGTATTTTCCCTTAAGCAAAGTGAGTTTGTATTAATTCTTTGAGGAGCGGTGGTAGACGCAATGTATCACCTTTTGAACATGCATAGTAGGGCATTATTATAATTTTCTAGCAAGAGGAAAGAGATTTAATTTGGTTGGTATGTCAAGGACGATTTTTAATAGTCCATACCATCCGATTTTCTCGAGAAATAATAAAAGGTTAAATTAAGTAATTACATTTTTCAGGGAAAACGGAAAACATCTAAATGCTAGTTTATATAACGAAATGTTAACAATATGTGTATTTTTCAGACAAAAGGTTTTAACAAATTACAACAAAATATGAATCAAAAAAGTTGTTACGTATCAAAAAAATCTTTGTAACAATTGTATTTTGTTTTACGCAAAGTACGGTAGCTTTTTACAGATTTGATTTATGATTCAAGGTTTTGTTTCAGGAAAGCTTAAGATGATTTTTGTCGGGAATTCTATGAAAAAATATATGGAAAATTGAAAAAAAAAGTAAAACAAATTTACAAATAGTAATATTTTCTGACATAACTATAAAATATTGTCTTTCATAATACATAAATATTTAAGAGAATGTGATTAACAATTTAAGATAGCAAGTTTTGAATTCAGTAAAAAATTTCAATTGTTTTTCTTGATTTTTTTAAATTATTTAATCAACTGCAAACAAATATTGCTATGTATCAAATCATCATCAAAATCTTATATACAACAGACAAAAAACAGCTATGAGTATCCTAGAAATTTGTATTTGTTTTTTCTTTTGAGGTAAAAAAAACAACAAAATATAAAATTGTAAAGTTGAATATTTTACAAATAGTAACATTTTGCACATTATAAACTTTTGTTTGTTGTTGTTTATAATAAAATATTTTCAGAGGATTTTGATTTCAAATTTGGTATCAGACTGTACTAGATTTCTAATATCCTCGGATTTTTCCAGTTTTCCCAGAAAGACAGAACATAATAATTTTAAATGATCCTCTTTTTGGAATTGCATAAAAATTATTGTTATGAACGAATTACTAAAATTTCTATGTTTTACGCAGTCAGTTTTACTAAAATCTTTCTGTGTCACTTTTCCCATATTATTATTTTTTGTTTCCGGAAAACGGGAAACTTAAAATTAATTTATAGAAATTCACACTATATACAAAATATCATAAAATCATTAAATTATTGTTGTTGATAGTTAAATACATAAATAATCTAAACGATTTTGATTTCCAAGTTCCAATTTCTTTTTCCCGGGAAACTAGAAATTTAAATTTATTGAGATTTTAATGAGTCGTTCTTGGTAAAATACATAAATATATAAGTGGTTTTATTTTACGAATTATAAAAATGAGCTATGCATGTAGTAAACATTTATATTTTATTTTTCAGGAGAAACAGAAAATATTAAATGACAAATGTGTATTTTGAGACAACAGTTTATAATAAATTGCAACAAAATATGCACGTTGATGATGTTTATATCAATATTTATTTGTTAAAAATTGTTTATTCTCTTATGTAAAGTGAGTTTCCAGTTTACGTAATGCGATGTTGTCGTTATGTGTATTTTGAGACAAAAGATTGAGATTCTAATGAATTGCAAGATATGCTTTGGGTCATTAAGCGATGGATTGGGCAACGTTAAGTGAGCAGCACTCGCGAAACCAGATCTACTTTCCATATATTTTTATATAATCCGCAAGTATTTTTATATACGAAGTGCCGACGTGTTGTCTCGGATGTCGCACGCACGAGATGTAAAATAAAATTGGCTCAACGTCGCGATGAGAATGGAGAGCCGAAGCCGAGGAAAGCCCATTTGATATTAAATTTAAACTGATTAAGTAATGCGTGAGAGGAAAAAAAAATTGGTACGACCATGGCCAACATTCGAGAGAAGATCGCGAGCAATAACATATTTTTAACCATACCGAACAATTTCCTCGCGTCTCATCAATCAACGATTTCGAAGTGGCGTTTTTCCATCATCAACTTTGTCTTGATTATAAAATATCGCCGATGGCGATGTGCATCACCGCTCTGATGCATCGAGACCCAATCCCATCTACTCTCTGCATCCAGGATATTTAGATTAAGTAATCTAGTCTACAATGTAGGCGGATGCGCCGGGATAATCGTATTTAGACAAGGTTTCTAATCTACCGGTTCGAAATCCAGTCTTGACGCAATCCAATTTCATGAGATACGTGAATATATATGTATATAACATATTGCATACTCTTAGGAACTTGCATATTTTCTCACACAATTGCAAAATAAATGTGAATATTTACAAATAGAAACGACCTTAACATTTCCTATAGCCTAAAAATAAAATTAAAGAACATATTTTATAATCTAGAAACAACGTAATAAAATGTATTAAATATACATCTAGTTTT
>NW_017097384.1:0-7801 GCF_001412225.1 Nicrophorus vespilloides | reverse complement strand
AAACTAGATGTATATTTAATACATTTTATTACGTTGTTTCTAGATTATAAAATATGTTCTTTAATTTTATTTTTAGGCTATAGGAAATGTTAAGGTCGTTTCTATTTGTAAATATTCACATGTATTTTGCAATTGTGTGAGAAAATATGCAAGTTCCTAAGAGTATGCAATATGTTATATACATATATATTCACGTATCTCATGAAATTGGATTGCGTCAAGACTGGATTTCGAACCGGTAGATTAGAAACCTTGTCTAAATACGATTATCCCGGCGCATCCGCCTACATTGTAGACTAGATTACTTAATCTAAATATCCTGGATGCAGAGAGTAGATGGGATTGGGTCTCGATGCATCAGAGCGGTGATGCACATCGCCATCGGCGATATTTTATAATCAAGACAAAGTTGATGATGGAAAAACGCCACTTCGAAATGGTTGATTGATGAGACGCGAGGAAATTGTTCGGTATGGTTAAAAATATGTTATTGCTCGCGATCTTCTCTCGAATGTTGGCCATGGTCGTACCAATTTTTTTTTCCTCTCACGCATTACTTAATCAGTTTAAATTTAATATCAAATGGGCTTTCCTCGGCTTCGGCTCTCCATTCTCATCGCGACGTTGAGCCAATTTTATTTTACATCTCGTGCGTGCGACATCCGAGACAACACGTCGGCACTTCGTATATAAAAATACTTGCGGATTATATAAAAATATATGGAAAGTAGATCTGGTTTCGCGAGTGCTGCTCACTTAACGTTGCCCAATCCATCGCTTAATGACCCAAAGCATATCTTGCAATTCATTAGAATCTCAATCTTTTGTCTCAAAATACACATAACGACAACATCGCATTACGTAAACTGGAAACTCACTTTACATAAGAGAATAAACAATTTTTAACAAATAAATATTGATATAAACATCATCAACGTGCATATTTTGTTGCAATTTATTATAAACTGTTGTCTCAAAATACACATTTGTCATTTAATATTTTCTGTTTCTCCTGAAAAATAAAATATAAATGTTTACTACATGCATAGCTCATTTTTATAATTCGTAAAATAAAACCACTTATATATTTATGTATTTTACCAAGAACGACTCATTAAAATCTCAATAAATTTCTCATAATCTATTTTAATTCTTATATAATAATTATAACTTTATAGCAAAAATTCAGTATGAAATAAAGTACAAATATATAAAAAAAAACAATAATATTTAAAATAAAAATATTACTTTTAATTTACTTTTTCATAAAAATTGTGTTAATAATAAATTCAACAGAAATGGTTTTAATATCCATAGAAATACAAAAAAATTGTTTGCTACATGAATTATTGTTATGAATACTTATTATTATAACTTAATATCAATTAATATGTAATTTTATATAATTTTTCACTTTCACAAATTGTAATAAAATAATCAATTAATAAAAATAAAGTATTTTCATCATATTACAAGCACTTGAAAATATCTATATTACAAGATTTTCTTTATATTTTGCATATAAAAATACTCAAATAGAAAATATTTTAATTATTTAATATTTTGAAACATAATTTAACGCTTAAAACATTTTGATAATCATTATTAATAGTTATGCATTACAAAGCTTTTTTATATACCAACAAAAATGTATTGCAATTTCTTGTTATAGTTGATTCTTTATTTGTCAATCACTTTTGGAGAAAACTATTTCACTTTAGGTCTTTTATAAGAAAATAGACTGTAATTGCATTCCGTTTCAGTCTGACCTATAGCATTTGAATTATTATTATTACATTTATGTTGTTTTTTTTATACTTTCTTTTATAACAACTTCGAATAATAAATATGTCACTATTAATGTCCTCAAGTTATGTATTGTTTTCGTTGATTTTCTTTCATAATATACATAAAAATCTTTATTTATTATTTTATTACAAAAGCTCGACATTTGATTAGTTTATTTTCTGTATTTTCTTCTCTTTCATCTCGTTCCAATTAGCACTTTTAATGACCACTTTATATTACATTTATTTTCTTAACTGAACATAAAAATCTTTATTAGAACATTAATAAAAATTATAATAAATATTATAATAAAAATTGTCATTATTTTCTTTAAATTAGAAAAAAATGTGCAATGAATAATCGGTTGGATTACAATGTGTAAAACATAATGAATCTTTATTACTTGCAAAATTTTACACTATTTTTAACTATAAGGAATACTTAATTTAATTTATTTTACTTTAAATTTATAATAGTGATTCAAATTTCTTCCTATTGCAATTGAGAAACTAACCAAACAACTCTTCCTATTGCTATAGTGATACAAACTAAGCAAATATGTTTATAACCCACATTTGGGAAAATACTGGTACACAGGCCGATACTTTCAAGTTGCAATAATACAAGTAATTCTTTCTATAATCCACATATGGGAAAATACTAGCCCGTGGGCCTATGCTTCCAAGTTGCATTAGTGAAATGAATCAAGCAACTATTGCAATAGCGATACAAACCAAGAAACTCTTACTATAGTCCACATATGCAACTCTTTCAATAATCCACATTTGGGCAAACACTGTCCGCAGGCCGTACTCTCAACTCTTCCGATTGCAATAGTGATACAAATCAAGCAACTCTTTCTATAATCCACATATGGGCAAACACTGGTCCACGGGCCGATATTTTCAAGTTGCATTACTGATACTAACCAAGCAATTCTTCCTATTAGAATAATGTCATCCATACAAACAAATCAACTCTTTCTATAATCCATATATGGGCTTTGATACAAAGTTGCTCGAATTTGAGTAAAACGCAAAATATCTCATACCAATTGTATAATACTTAAGATTTACTACAGACAAAAAGGAAATAGGAGGTAGCAATTCATTTAATATTAAATATTTGTATTTTAATAAATTGATTCGGATAATTTAGCCTCAGAAATAGGAAATTCTTTTAAAATATTTTATAACAAAATATGTAATGCATAAATGGAAATACATTATTAATGATAAAATAATGGATTGAAACATGTTTACAAAGTAAAAACGAAACAGAAAATATAAATAAACCAAACTAATGGTTTTACTCCGAAATAGGCATATTGAAAACGTAAACATGTCTGTTTTGCACATAATTGATTCAGTTTTTATTTACATGGAAATAACGAAAAAAATAAATAAACGTGCTCGCAATTATAAGCTTGCAAAATGAATTCCAAATTGGAGAGAACGAATTTGCAGCATGTCAAATGCAAACGTGCATTAAACGACACGATTTTAAAATGGATTTATATTGACAACCTCCCATTTTGTGGTTTACAATTTCTATCCTGCAAGGATTAAAAAAATGCTTTGATTCTGATGATAATGACAATTTTATTCCCTTTTAATCGGATTTTATATAATATGCATTATTTAATAAATTATGTTTGAATCTGTGACAGATTATTTAATTAAACTAAAACAGAATTGCATGTTATGTTTACTATTATTTACGTTTTCCATTAAATCGGACCATAAAATGATTTTAATAAAAACACCGAAAAGCGCGCATGAATTATAATATTAATAATTAATTATTGTTTTTCAGACAGAAAGCGCATTGATTATGCATTATGAAATAGCCAATATTTCGATTTATTAATAGTATTAAATGGATTAAATATGTAAAAACAAATTGCATTAAAAAATGTTTGCTTTATAAAATGTATTAGTCGAAGAACAGCAATGACTAGGATAGTGCGAATTATCGGACTGTTTGAAATGGGACTAATCCAAAACTAAAAAAAAACACAGAAACTTGAAAGTTGTGAATTTTTTTTTGGATTTGATTATGCTAAATTAAATTTAGTTTTTCAAACCGTACTATTCTGAAATCAGACTGATCGAAGCTGCACTATTTGAGGTATTTCAGTACTTTTTAGTTAATGATTACAAACTTGCCCAAATACAGAAAATTAAGAAAAAATCATTAATATTAATTTCTTGTATTGTCTAATGTTGTTTTTAGTCGAAGCAGGTAAAACTCTTGCATAAAACATGTATTTCAAGTGATGAGAAATGGATCAAAAATTCGAAGTAATTTGATGCATATTATATTTATTTCGAATGCATCTAAATATTTTAGGAGCCACAAAGAAAATGGTAATTGTTTAGCATGAATATTTCATCAAACAGTTTCTACCTCCGTCTTATTTCCTATTGAGATAAATTTGAGACGAGCTACATCTCTTATTGAATTAGGAGTTCAGTAGACGCTATTGTTTTGTGTATATAGTTCACTTAAAACTGAGGTTATTACATTTACTTCATGATTATTTTTGTTTATTATTATGTTTATCTAATAGTACTTCAGTAACATCAAATACCAGTTTACATATTTATTATTTTAAGTTTCGGTTCCGCAATTTTGGACGTGAGTCGAAATTATTATATGTCAAAATTTATACAACAAAAAAAAACAAGAAAATTGTAATAGACACTAATGTATACATGATGAAGCTATTTGGCAAAATGTGTAAAACCATAGGTCGTAAATTCAAAAACAAAAATTGTTTAATAATCTATTGAAATAAATAAATAAATGTTTTTAAATTTATGAATATATTTTTGTCGTAAGTGCAAATGGTTGTAAGTCGTAAAGTTACTGTATCAAAGATAAAGTCAACAGAAATATGTTTATAGTTCATTGAAAGGTAAAATACAGGAAAATTGATTGTATATTTTTTGTCGCAGCATTTGTATAGCAATAAATCAAAAAGTCAATGATAAAAACAAGAACATAATATTGTTGTTCATTGAAATACAAAATTCAGGAAAATTAAAACAGTTCCTGAATTTTGTATTTCAATGGACAATAATATTCGGGAACGTTAAAGCACTGATAATTGATAAATATAATTAATACAAACATCGTTTTTAGAATCTTAATATCTATATATTGATGTACAAAAATACAATTTTAATACTTTTAAAAGATTTATTAAATTCATCAAATTCAATATATTGTAACAAATTTATAACGACTTTTTTTTGTTAGTGCGAATATTCAGGAAAATTAACGTATTTTTCATGTTATTAAAATCTATAAATATTTTCTCGTCGTAAGTGCGAATGGTCGTAAATCGAAACGTTACTATATCAAAGATCAAGTCAACAGAAATATGTTTATATTCCAAAAGCAAAACATGCAGGGAAATTTGGGAGCGTTAAAGCACGGATAATTGAAAACATGGATAATAGAAACATCGATATTTTTAGAATTTTAATATCTATATATTGAAGTACAAAAACACATTTTTAATCATTTTAAAAGGTTTATTAAATTCATAAAATTATGACTACTTTTTTTTTGTTAGTGCGTATTATAAGTCGAAAAGTTATTATATTAATGATAAATCAACATTTTATTAAAATCTATAAATATTCGTCCTAAGTGCGAATGATCGTAAGTCGAACAGTTACGGTATTAATGATAAAGACAAGTTCAACTTTAAATATCTTGTATTTATATATAAGAATTACAGTTGTATAGGGTATGGTATGGTTGGAGACTGCTATGGGCTTTCGCCTCTTTCAGCCTTCAGATATAATGATAAAGACAATACAAATATTTGCGTATTCTCTTCTCTACTCGATGCTTATAAAGTTAATACCAAATTTAGCTGACTACATGTTTTAAGTTTTAACTAATATGTCACACATACTAACAAATACACGTTACTTTTACAATTTCTTTAGTTTTATTGTTAAAAACTACGTAATTTTCCTAATTATATCTCACTTGTTTCTTAATAAGTTACTTGACAAGTAGCGTGTAAAAAGCAAGTAATTAAATATTCATAATCTCTTCATCGCCTTCACGTACATCTTTAAAAGTTGTATACTAATGCGCAGACTAATAAACGTAAATTAAAACTTAAATTTACTCGTAAGGACCAAAGCAATTAAGATATTTTGCCGTGCTTTGCGTGCGCAAATATGTTTTTCCACATATATATTTTTTTTATTCCGACGAATTACTGCTGAAAGTGTACATAAAAAACCGAGCATATTCTTTCGGTCTTTGCTTCCACCGAACTTGCCAGACTTATCGTCTATAAAAAAAAGGGGGTCCAAAGGTCATAACGCAAAAATAAGGCACCTGCATGTCTCGGATTCTAAATAAGCAGTAAAAACTTTAACGATTCTTAAAAAAATCTAATTTAAATAAATTGCCTTACGTTAATTAATTGAAGCATAGCGGAAATGAGAAAAATGCGAGTGTTAATTAATTGAGTTAATTTTGTGTGCAGTATTCATTTGAATTCATCTTGCACATTTTTAAATTAAATTTGTGAACCCTTGAGATTTTCCATTGAAAACATTATGAAATTAAACGAGTCATTTTTTTTTCTTCTTTCGGTCCATTTGAGTTATTTTATTTTACTGAACGTAAATCAAATAACACGACGTTGTAGAAGGAAAATGAAGGCAGCAAAATCAATCTATGGAAGTTTGTAATCCAATTAATAAGGCGAGGATTAAATATTGATCAGAGGGTGGAAAAGCAAAAATAAACGGGATTTATTAATTCCTTTAGATAAGCTCGTAGCAGAAAATGTATATGCTATGATTTTTTTTGAAGAGAGAATTTGGTAATATTCTTATATACTTCTATGAAAAGAAATATTTAGTAATAAACGACACATTAAAGTAAAGTTCGCAAATCTTATTAGAAAATACAGGAAAAGCGTTTAAAAATAGTGCAATTTTTTTACAACAATTAAATAATTAACATGTGTTTCTCTTTAATTAACTTCTATTTGTTCAAGTTATAATTTGAAAAAGCCATAAAATATAAAAATTATAATAAGTAATATAAAAACGACTTATTTTAATTTTAATTTTCTTAACATATTTTATAACTTTTCTATAATCTTCATTAATCAAATATTATAACACTTGATATATTCATAACTTGTGGTAAATTTCTTAAATTTTAAAATGAAATACCAAAAATTTTATTTTAATGAAATGTTACAATAACAAAATTTACCTAAAACTTGATTTTCATAAAGAATTCCATTCCATTCTATCAGTTAACTTCCATTTATATTTAACTAACATTTATTAAAATTAAGTTTTAATTAGTTTACTAAATTTTACACATTTTCTTACATTTAAGCTAAAATTAATAAATAACATATAACAAATTATTCAAATTTACCGCCAAATTGTTTTCTGCGCGACCGCGTTAGCCTGTATCCTTAAAAGTAAATCATGCAACTGCAGTGGAATAAAAATGTTTACGATCTGACTGTGTACTGAAGGTTTTATTGCGCATTACTCTCGTACATCAAAATCATACTTTTATATGCAATGCAATGAATCCGACTCCAAAGTAAATACAATTTTTTTACGTTTTATCCATAGTTTTTCGAGTCTCTCTTTGTTACTGCGCTTTTTTGTGTTTACTTCGTTTCTTTTTTTATTTTGTTTTATTTCTTCCTTCTGTTTTGGGTATTGCACAAATTGGGCCAACGATCCAGGAAGCCGTACAGTTTGCACAGACTAAACACTTTTGAAAACCAAAATAAACAAAACGCACGGGAAAAGAGAGAACGGAGTACAATAATAGAAAATGGAGAGTACCGACAATGGTTTTGCTTCCAACCGAAACTAAAATAAATACAATTTGAATAATACAATTTGTATTATATGAAAATATGGAGACTTTTTGTTAATTATCTGTGTAAAAACAGAATTGTGGACTTTAAAACCGCATACAAATAAATAACACAAAAAGA
>NW_017097383.1:4523-5808 GCF_001412225.1 Nicrophorus vespilloides | reverse complement strand
ATTACTTTAATAATAAATAATAACATTCTTGAAATTATTATAATTTTAACTTATTTGCATGTTGCATTTTTCAAACTTTAAACTTATCAATTATATTTGAAAGGTTATAATAAGAAAACAGAAAAGTCCACAAATCTGGTAGTAGTCTTATTGGAAAAACAATATTTTTATCTTTATTTTGGATATAAGAGAATTTCATTAGCGTGAATTGTTATGTAATTAAATTATATAGAAAAACGTTACTAATTTTTATACTTTAAATTAAACAAACAACAAAGACCACAAATCTAGTAGTAGACTCATTGTTAAATTTTGTATCCAAAATAAAGAAATTTGGATATAAGACGATCAAATTAGCGTCAATTGTTGAAATATAATTAAAAAAAATTGTATTATAAACTAAATATTTAATTTTAATTATTGTTTTTTTCTTCATCGTAATTTTGGTGAAAGGGTTTTCAACCTTTTCTGCAAGAAATTTCTTCGGAAATGGAATTGGGACCGGTTAACATCTGCACAAGAACTGCTTCAGAAAGTTCACCTCGAATTGCACAGTTTGTTTACTAGGAGATTTTTGTAAATGATACGAAAGTATTGAAGATTAGAATAACTGCGAACAGGTCTCATAATCATGACTTTAATAATAAATAGTAACATTCTTGAAATTATTATAATTTCACCTTATTTGCATGAAAAACAATATTTTTATCTTTATTTTGGATATAAGAGAATCTCATTAGCGTGAATTGTTATGTAATTAAATTATATAGAAAAACGTTACTAATTTTTATACTTTAAATTTAACAATCAAACAAACAACAAAGACCACAAATCTAGTAGTAGACTCATTGTTAAGTTTTGTATCCAAAATAAAGAAATTTGGATATAAACGATCAAATTAGCGCCATTGTTGAATAATTAAAAAAATTGTATTAATTTTGGTGAAAGGGTTTTCAACCTTTTCTGCAAGAAATTTCTTCGGAAATGGAATTGGGACCGGTCAACATCTGCACAAGAACTGCTTCAGAAAGTTCACCTCGAATTGCACATCACAGTTTGTTTACTAGGAGATTTTTGAAGTGATAAGAAAGTATTGAAGATTAGAATAACTGCGAACTGGTCTCATAATCATTACTTTAATAATAAATAATAACATTCTTGAAATTATTATAATTTCACCTTATTTGCATGTTGCATTTTTCAAACTTTAAACTTATCAATTATATTTGAAAGGTTGTAACAAGAAAACAGAAAAGTCCACAAATCTGGTAGTAGTCTTATTGGA
>NW_017097383.1:0-4498 GCF_001412225.1 Nicrophorus vespilloides | reverse complement strand
TTGCATTTTTCAAACTTTAAACTTATCAATTATATTAAAACAATATTTTCATCTTTATTTTGGATATAAGAGAATCTCATTTGCGTGAATTGTTATGTAATTAAATTATATAGAAAAACGTTACTAATTTTTATACTTTAAATGTAACAATCAAATAAACAACAAGGACCACAAATCTAGTAGTAGACTCATTTTTAAGTTTTGTATCCAAAATAAAGAAATTTGGATATAAGACGATCAAATTAGCGCCAATTGTTGAAAACTAATTAAAAAAATTGTATTACTTTTGGTGAAAGGGTTTTAAACCTTTTCTGCAAGAAATTTTTTCATTTTATTGTCTTTTTTTACGATGATTACAAATGGTTATTAACTGCTGCACAAGAACTGCTTCAAAAAGTTCACCTCGAATTGCACACTCACAGTTTGTTTACTAGGAGATTTTTGCAAGTGATAAGAAAGTATTGAAGATTAGAATAACTGCGAACTGGTCTCATAATCATTACATTAATAATAAATAGTAACATTCTTGAAATTATTATAATTTCACCTTATTTTCATGTTGCATTTTTCAAACTTTAAACTTATCAATTATATTTGAAAGGTTGTAACAAGAAAACAGAAAAGTCCACAAATCTGGTAGTAGTCTTATTGGAAAAACAATATTTTTATCTTTATTTTGCATATAAGAGAATCTCATTAGCGTGAATTGTTATGTAATTAAATTATATAGAAAAACGTTACTAATTTTTATAGTTTAAATGTAACAATCAAACAAACAACAAAGACCACAAATCTAGTAGTAGACTCATTGTTAAGTTTTGTATCAAAAATAAAGAAATTTGAATATAAGACGATCAAATTAGCGCCAGTTGTTGAAACTTAATTAAAAAAATTGTATTAATTTTGGTGAAAGGGTTTTCAACCTTTTCTGCAAGAAATTTCTTCGGAAATGGAATTGGGACCGGTCAACATCTGCACAAGAACTGCTTCAGAAAGTTCACCTCGAATTGCACACTCACAGTTTTTTTACTAGGAGATTTTTGCAAGTGATAAGAAAGTATTGAAGATTAGAATAACTGCAAACTGGTCTCATAATCATTACTCTAATAATAAATAATAACATTCTTGAAATTATTATAATTTCAACTTATTTTCATGTTGCATTTTTCAAACTTTAAACTTATCAATTATATTTGAAAGGTTGTAATAAGAAAACAGAAAAGTCCACAAATCTGGTAGTAGTCTTATTGGAAAAACAATATTTTTATCTTTATTTTGGATATAAGAGCATCTCAGTAGCGTGAATTGTTATGTAATTAAATTATATAGAAAACAATCAAATAAACAACAAAGATCACATATCTAGTAGTAGACTCATTGTTAAATTTTGTATCCAAAATAAATAAATTTGGATATAAGACGATCAAATTAGCGTCAATTGTTAAAATCTAATTAAAAAAAATTGTATTATAAACTAAATATTTAATTTTAATTATTGTTTTTTTCTTCATCGTAATTTTGGTGAAAGGGTTTTAAACCTTTTCTGCAAGAAATTTCTTCATTTTATTCTCTTTTTTTACGATGATTACAAATGGTTATTAATGAGATTCGTTTTTTTAAATTTTAAATATACTTTTAATGAATTTGTTAAGAAAGTTTGTCAATGTTATTTCAAGATTGTAATGATCTTTAGAAACACTTTCATTACTATAGATTTCGCCAATCCCTGCTACGTTCGAAGCGAAGAAGGATGAAAGAAACTAATTATTGCGATTGGCCATAAAGCACTGAACTGCACTTCCTGTTTACATAGGAGTAGAAAGAAGCAGTTGCTCGCAGTGTCCCGGTGAGACCATGTAGGTGGTGAACCATCCAATAAATCATCGCGGAATTAGCGGCTCTAATCATTCTTCTTCGAGGTGCAGATAAGATTCGCATGCAAATTAATTGGAATATACGCGCTCGGCCGAAGAAAAGAAGAAACACGTGAAAGTCGCGACACACTAATGTGACTACTACTACTCCTCTTCTTCTCCTTCTCTTCTTCTTCTTCTTCAACATCATATACTCCTCGTGATTCTCGTGTGTTTCGTCCTTCTCTTCTCGACTTTGTTTCTGATGCGTTTTTGTTCCTGTTGTTGGTCGTATTATGTGTTTCTCGTGTGCCTTGGATACATGCGCGTGTACACTGGATTTTTTTTTTGCTTTTTTTGGTATAAGTCTCTCTCTCAGTGGGAATAAATAGACGGCATGCGAAACGGGGTGAGAGTAGCGTAGAAAGTTAGGTTTCGAATACGTTTTCCGTGACTTTGACGATATTCTAATTATTGATAAGATGAAATCTGTCGGATCCGAGACTCTTTCTGGGCTCTTCTCTCGCGCAGCTCCGAGGTAGCAATTAATAATATAATCATATCAATGTTTACCTGTTTCCACGTGAACGTAACGGAATCGCCGTATCCTCGTGACTCTGCAAAGTCAATACCAATGCCAAAGCATTAAGAGGACTCCACTTTCTTCGGTGTACTTCGTCTTTCTCCTCCTCGACCACCTAATATCAGATTACAAAACACATCCTCCACCTCCTCCTCATCAGAAGAGAAGTCCACGTTGTCGGGGCGCAATTTCGAACCGCGAATTTAAGACCTTGATGTTCTTTTTTTTCTACTTCTCCTCCTCAGTATCAAGTAACACAAAAGGCCTTTGATGCAAGAAAATCGATACTGGAAGACCCATAACTGCATAACCCAGAGTGCCAGATTTCGGCTCGAGGTTTCAAATTTAAATGGTTTCCGCGAAAACGAAATCCATGGATACAATTTCATGGATACGAGATGCCTTCCATTCCTCTACACCTAATATGTTCTTTATCTGCACTTTCAATTTTTACAAAACAAAAAACTTCTCCGGTTTCTCCTCAATTCTATCAACCTTAACTACCTTTATTTGCTATCATTTTCAACGATACTTT
The DNA here is from genome assembly GCF_001412225.1 of Nicrophorus vespilloides. Taxonomy (NCBI): domain Eukaryota; kingdom Metazoa; phylum Arthropoda; class Insecta; order Coleoptera; family Silphidae; genus Nicrophorus; species Nicrophorus vespilloides. The sequence continues at coordinate 1,527 of NW_017097383.1, read as the reverse complement.
CAAAAGTTTCAGTTATTTCCAATGAATCAATAAGGAAAGTTAGAAAACAATACTACTATTAGGAATTGTCCAACTTTGTAGTTGCCATGGAATCTCATAGTTGAAGCATACCTTCAATATCAACTGTGTAATAGCTTTTAATATGAGCTCAGATTAATTTAGAAATTGTTGTTAAAATTTATATTTTTATGGAAGAAATGTTAAAGCTAAGTATATAATTAGTTAAATACATATTCAAAGTATAAATGCAATGCAAATTGGAATTATTTGTGAGACAAACAAAGCGTTACAAAGGTGAAGTGCACTTTTCTTTCCATCACTGTCGGCGGTTCTCATTTATTCACACCCGAAGATGTTTATGGGAAACGATATTCCCGTATTCCGCGGGGCGCGATTTTTTTTTTGCTATTTACTGTTTGTTGTTGTATGTCTTTCATTGCGAAATGCATTTCTATATTCTTCGGGCGATATATCGCTGCGATTTGCCACAGTCATGAAAGTGAGTGAACACAAGAACGACTTCGGAGAAAAAGGCATCAAAAGAGAAGGTAAAAATATGCAATTCCTCGCATCGCAAGGGAGGCGAGCATAAAACGCACGCATCTGTGGCAAATCGGGCATGATGGGATGCTGCAGCAGCACCACCGTCCGTCCGTTCTTCTTCTCCTATACCATTTGATTCCCCGTGAGATTTGCGAGAGATGCAACAAAGAAAAAACGAACACACACTTCTCCAGCTCGTAAAAGATAACGTGGAAATAATAATAATAATACGAGAGGAGAAGGAATAAACAACAATAACAAAAAGGAATTGTAAAATAACAACAACAAAAAAATAAGGATTGCTTCGAAGGAAGAAAAGGACTAAATCGAAAACGAAGTGAGCAGGATAATGCAAAACGAAAAATAGATGAGAAGAGGCTTGATATTGCAATGATCCTCGGGCTAAGCGTGTCGAACAAACTGCGATTATGCGATATGCGCTTTGGCTCTCTCGCATTGTTTCTCGTTGTACTACGTTCCTTCATTGTGGAATCATTTCCAATTTATATATTTTTTTTTTGTTTGTTTCGTTCATCCGCTAAGCCACTAAGTTGTTAAACATCCTGCTAGTCCTTTGCATTTCGACACGGTCTTCCTTGCTCGGAGGTAGTTAATTGGAAGCGTAGACGACACTACCTACGATCCTCACAACATTCTTGATCACAAAGAAACATTCCTTACAAAGGAACACTTATATACTCATCAACAATCTACAATCTCTCAACAAATTATTCTCATTTTCTATAGATAATTTATTTGTTTTTTTCTTATTCGAATTCCAAATATTAATAGTAAATTAGAATCTACCTTTTTATGAGCAATTTTAAGTTTCTATGTAATTTTGATTCAATTTTTATACTTTTATTATTTATTTTATGGTCAACAATCTACAATCTCTCAACAAAATTATTCTCATTTTCTATAGATAATTTATTTGTTTTTTTCTTATTCGAATTCCAAATATTAATAGTAAATTAGAATCTA